>NC_041391.1:612265695-612305623 GCF_002162155.2 Triticum dicoccoides | reverse complement strand
TTGATCTTCTCCATTGCAAAACCGCCTCCTCTCCTCTCCATCATCTCCATTCCAAAACCACCTCCTCTCCTCTCCATCATCTCCATTCCAAAACCACTGTCTCGCCTCTCCCTCTTCTGATCTTCTCTCCATTACAAAACCACCTCCTCTCCTCTCCATCATCTCCATTCCAAAACCACCTCCTCTCCTCTCCCTCTTCTCTATTGCAAGACCACCATCTCTCCTCCCATCTTCCAAAGCTAGCACCGGACCACTTAGAACGACATCTATGGAGAGGATGCAGCAGCGAATCAGGCAGATCGCCAGCGGCGACCAGGCAAAGTTAGCCAGGTTGAAGGAGATCCTTAGTTGGTTTGACAATGAGTGGGAGATTTCGAGTACGGTGCGGGCCATGTGGCAATGTATGCGAAAGAGCAAGACGGCGGCGATGAGGGTGGCGATGTACATGTACTCCTCGGTGGCAGTCACGTTGCAGTCCTCCGAGTTCATCGAGTATCTCCTATGGGCGATGAAGCAGACATATTCGCCCGAGGCGACAGTCAGGCAGAGGTGGTGGGTGTACAGGTCGAAGGTCGAGCACCCAGAGGATAACGAATCGATCGAGTCTGGTGTGCCGTTCATGAGGGTGCAGAGCCAGCTGGAGCCACAGGAGTATTCGGTCTCGCACCACAAGAGGAGGCCGGATGGCGCGTCGCTTCCTCGACGTTCTCCACGGTTCCCTCGACGCTCGCCTTGTTTCAACGACGGCGGTAGGGTTTAAGGTAAGCTTCGCACTAACCTAATCTTCCACCTTCTCATGCTTACAATCAGTGTGACAGCTAATGAAAATCATGCTTACAATCAGTCTCCCAGTACTACGCCAATCACCCTAAAATAGCTCTGGACCTTTGGGTCAAAGTTGTGACACAGTGTACAAATAAAGAAAAATAGATTGGTGATTCTTTCAGAAAAGAGTACTCCCTAGAAAACTGCCAATATAAGCTACTAGTATTTGGTTAGAGGATTTGCTGCCGAGAAAGATCCGTCCACATAGAGCGCCACACATCCCACTTGTTGTGGTGGATGCCAATGCGTGCATGCAGCATGGTTGGTGTCGGTAATTTTTACTTGGCACACCTCGGACTCTGCATATATGCCGGTTCCATACGTACATTTGTGCAGTTCCACCAAAATGCAGCTGAATAACCCTGTTTGCACAGATAATGAAAAAGCGTGATTACATTATAGTGGCACTAGTTGATGAAACACACAAAATAAATAGAAGAAAATATTGCGATAGTATCATAGTATGCCATGCTGCGAGGGCGAGATGGGCCCTGCGACGCCTCATACGGTACGCCTCATACTGGACATCGTCCCAAGTCTCCCAGATACACCTTCTGCCAGTGATGAACATCTGTGTACAGCAGTAGTACAAGCAGGCACCTTGAGACATTCAAATCTCTATTTTTGTACATATCAACTAAAATTAAGCACCCCAGTTTGCAGAAACGCTTAAACATTAACAATGGGACTAGTTGATGAAACATACTTTAACAAAGAGAATCACTTTCTTTATCTACATTGGAAATGAAATGATAGAGATGACACTCGCTCTATTTTAACTGTATTATTACTTCATTTTATCAGTGACACTAGGGTCGAGCAGGTGGCAAACGAGGTGTACCGTGCGTCGCAAGGATGGAGGCCGGGGGTGCTTAGACTGGGATGCTGAAGCTGGCTCTTTTAGTCACCAACATGGATGATTCAATTCATGGGACCTTTTGGTGTAGTTCACCTAAAATGAAGCAATGTCCCGTAAGCTAGCAGCTTCTTCTTCATTTTTTTAAGAAAAGGGCTCCAGCCCCGGTTCCATTTCCATCAGAAAACGAAACCCACATTGCTTCTTCTTCATTAGTTGCAATAAAATTGAGCAACATCAAGGTTGGTTGTGAAGCTCCTGGAATGCTCAACTATAATTTGGATATCATTTGTGCAGTTCAACTAAGATCGAGCGTGAAATGTATATCTCTGTTTGCATAAAAAAGGTGGAAAGGAGGGTGACTAACAAGTAACAAGTGATGAAACATGCATCAAATGAAAAGAAGCATGTTCCTTATCTGAATGGCAATCCTACAAGGAGAGTAGCAATTTCTAAAGCAGTGGCATTGCTAGATATTAGTGTGGGCATCAGGATTAACTATGACAACCGTTAAATACGACATTACTTTGGGCACGGGAGAGTAGGCGGACCAGGACAGTTGCATTTCTAACGAAAAGAACCAACTTATCTTAATGGGAAATTTTAGCAGGACATGTAAGGAAGTGCCATTGATTCATATTACTGGAGGCATTACATTGAAAACAACATTGGTTTAACGTGTCCTTACTTTTAACAGTGCGACTGCTACATTTTACCAGTGGCATTACATAAGAGTGGCTCGGGGCAACAAACATCAGAACAGGATATCTGGGTTGGTCCCATTTTTGTTCGGTATAGCCACCTTATACTGTGTGAGGCTAGCAAATCTAGTGCTGGACTTACTCTATTGACTTGTCCCCCAGTCCCCACTTTCTTTCCTTTTTCAACCAATAGATCGGGTTTATATTGAGTTTGTACTGCGTTTCCCTTTATTTCCCTATTAGACCTAGAGACCAGTTGGATAACCAGTCTCTGCTACTTTTCGCCCCCATTTTCCCTCTTTCAACCAAGTCCTATATTCAGGTAACAAATCCTCCCCCACCCCCACCCCCTTTCTTCCTTGTTTGAACCAAGTAGTACTAGATTCGAGTGCATGAACTAGTTTTACCTCTTAAATGTAAAAAAATTAGGTGGTTTTTGAACAGCCGATCGATCCTATCTATGAGGGGGCCTGAGAAATAGTAAAAGTTACAAATGCAGCGACGTCAGGAGCTCGGGAAGTAGAGCAAGGCCGGTTTCGAAGGAAGTTATACCTGATGGTCGCCGGGATGTCGCTAGGTGGGTGGCGGGAGGCCTGATCTGCCCACACTACGACAGCAAGGAACAAGAGGTCGGAGGCCCTCCCTCGCCAGTGGTGCTTGGGAGAGAACGGCAAGGCAGGTTGATCGGGACGCGCCCAGCAGTGGGTAAGAGCCACCGCCGAGGACGACCGCATGAACGTTGCACCTTCTCACCTTCCCCGGCGGAGAGGATCCGGCTGGATCTGTGACCAGCGGTGAGCAGAGAGAGAGAGAGAGAGTGTGTGTGGCCACCGCTGTCGTGTTTAGATCTAGAGAGGCCGAGATGGTGTGAAGAGAGCAACACTAGAAAGCAAGCACGGAGGCTCCTGCCTATATAGTGGAGTAGTACTTATAGTTTTCTTTTGTCTACCGAAGCCGGCTTGACCTCGTCAATGACTGTCGAGAAGTCTTCATGCACGTGGCCCAGAGGCGCAGTCGTCGTCATTTTGATCTGAAGCGCCGGATTATAACATCTAACACGAAAAAATGCCACATGATAAGAAATCATAACCTCACTGCCCAAAGGAGACAACATGAATCCCGACGGACAAACTAGACGAGGAACAAATCTCAAATTAAAGATAAACTCGTAGAAAAGGGGTCCGTCGATAGATGTCTAATTAACATAGCCGGCTTGACCTAGATGGCAGCCGAGAAGTCACTGTTCGTGCATGTGCCCCCAATGACTAGCCCAACGCAGTTGTCGCTATTTAACCCTCGCATTGATCTGAAGCACATGACACATAATTTTGCAAGATGACAAGAAACCTTTTTTTAGATTTCTGATCATTTGAAAGTATAGCAGGGTTTTTACGCCCCAAACTATGGATATCGTGTTCTCCAAAGGGACTAGGCGACGACGACTATGCTCGGCTAAAGCTAGGTAGCACAATTTTAAGAGATAAATGCAGAAAATAAGAATCTAAACTAACAATGATTGTACCCGAAGATAATCCACCAAGAAAATGCAAAATAGCAAAGGGAGGTTAAGATATTACTCATTATCTTTTTGGTATTTTGTTTTATTTGAGGAATTAAAATACTAACACAAACAGGAGTCAATATCAAGTAAAGCTACAAGACGAGGACACATTAGTATCAAACATATAACAGTAGGAAGAAGCGACAGTATATGACAGAATATAATTGTTTCAAATCAAACACACACACGCACATTCATATATCACAGGTACATAGCTGATACGGGGACTACAGAACACACAAAACCACACATATGCGAACAGGATACTACACCACGGTTCAGGTTACACAAGTGACAACAGAAATGAAATCTTACAAGCCACAAGATTAGTACCCATAGATCAACACAACAGTATTTAACAACTAAAAATTACTGATAGAATTTAACTAGACAGCGAGAAGAAATACACAGGGTGAACACACATATATGCTGACAGAGCACTAATTACCAAAGTAACAAAATATTACATATGAGTTAGTTCCCAAAGCAACAAGAAATCCACTATTCAAAACATAGAATTTATGACATGATATTTAACAAGTACGAACTGAACAAACTAGTTTATTGCAAACACATATCAAAATCTGAACCTTACAAGAGCTACACATCTCAATTCTGAACATTTCAAAGTACTGAACATTACACTACTCAAGATTACCGAAAATTAGAGAATAGAGAGAGGGAGAAGAAGCAGCAGTTTTGAGGTTTCAGAGAAGAGCAGCAGCAGGGACGTGGGGATAGAGAGCAGCAGCAGCGTGAGAAGAAGCGGCAGGGGCGCAGCAAGAGAGGGGCAGCAGTTTCGTGATGGAGAAGAAGCAGCGGGGCTTGGAGAAGAAAAGTAGCAGGGGGCGTGAGAAGAGAAGCAGTAGCAAAGAAAGAGGCGCGGCAACAAGGGGATGCAAGGAGAAGAAATGAGGTTCAGAGAAGAAGAAGTAGCAGCAAGAGATGGAGAAGGAGCAAGGCAAGGGAAGAAGGACAGCAGGGAAGAGCATCAGCAGAAGGGACAAGGGGAGGAGCAGCGGCAGTTGGAGAAGAAGAGCAGCATCACAGGGGCGCGAGGTGCGGGGAAGCGCTGTGATGCTGGTGAGTGGTGCTGGTGGATGGAGATGGGTGATGTGGTGGGAGGTGCTGGTGGCTGGGAGGCGCACGGTGGATGGATGGCTGAGGTGGCGGAGTGGAGTGGTGCAGGTGGATGGGAGGCGCACCACCACAGCGGCCTGGCCGTGGCGGCGGCCGGAGGTGGAGAAGGAGGATGGGGGAGAAGAGAGATGTGCCAGGCGCAATGGGGATTAGCTGCCGCTAGGGATTTTGACCCCTCCTCTGATCTGCCACTTTGCATTTTTGGCCCTTCTCCTTTTCTTCTTTCTTCATAAGAAGGTCCCTTTCTTCTTTAACTTGTCCCATGGAGCATCATTTCTTCACACACAAGTCCCTCTGTCTTTCTTCTTCCTTTTCACTTGACTGGTTCTCTTAGCCACTAGTCCAGATCTTGAAGTTTATAGTGCCTTTGCGCACTTTTCTGCAAAAGAAACACAATGACTAGTAAATGATACTTTATATGATTTTCATGCAAATATTCAATATTTCACAGCAAGAATTGATGGTCATATCTCAATAAATAATATATTTCTATGCCAAAATTGCATATATTAAATGTGCTTATCAAGTTCCCCCACACTTAAACTTTTGCTTGTCCTCAAGCAAAGGCATATGACAAGAGCAAGAATGTGAACAGTGAGCTGACTAGAGAATACCAAGTGAAGTAGATCTCTAAACAGTGCATGCTTTGGACTTAGCTAGTGAAAATTAATGGTTAGGAGTGCTTCAAAGCGGTAGGATACTAGTAAGCATGACCATTTTAAACTTTTACAGTGATAAAAGAGGATCAACAAGTTTAAATGATGACTGTGCCAAATGGTTCCTAAAGAGAGCATGATCCCGAGAACAAAAAGAACTGGAATTAAATCTCTTATTTGCAGAAATATGATTTTGTGGTTGAACCACTTATTAAATTTGAAGGAAGTAATGATAATATTTTATCAGTCTCACCAAAGGAACATACCACCGATCCCGAGAACATGGTATACACCTGGCTCGACCAATTATTAGTTTTTTTAGTGTGTTTGTCTCCCCAAAGGAACATACCACCGATCCCGAGAACATGGTATACACCTGGTTCGACAATTACATTTTTATTATTATTAATTACTGCCCAAGCTAACCCGATTTCACATGCCACCGATCCCGGGAACATGACATGCTACTGTAGGTAGTCAGACTTATTTATTCATTATTACTTATCTTAAATGAACAATGCATAAGAACAAAAACAGGAATCATCACTTCTCCATGTCTGGTTCACATGCTACCGATCCAGGGAACATAGCATGCTAATCCATAGTGGTTAGGTGATTGCTCTCAATGGGAAGACACTTGGCACAAATTCAGCATCTAAATGTTGTGATCTAGGTGTATCGAGGTAAAAGCAGAAAATGATTAAGTTTTCTAGTGTACTAGGGATTTGAGCACTCAAAACTAATTTCAGCAAAGCAAGCAACATGTATATCACTAGTTTACATGGCATTCAACAATCAGTTCGCATATTCTCATCAAGCACCATATGTCAAATAAAATTCAGCGGGACAGTATTTAAGAAATGACTCAAGCAACCCAAATATCAAATGATTTCAGCTTGTATCAATGGATGATATACTCGGAATGGGTCATGAAATAGCTCACCGGGCTTTGATGATGTAGCACTCGCTCGATCACCTCACCAACTGCAACTCCTCTCCTTTTGCTTCTCTATCCTCATGCCTGCTCCAGCTTCTCTCTTCATGTGTGCTCCTTGCTTCTCCTCATCCCCATGCCATGGGTCCACCTGGGTCCCAGGGAATGTCATCTCGAACTTGGTCAGCATGTAGTGGATCGTGCACAAGCAACAACCTGAAAGAGCACTCAACCAAGGAAACAATACAAGTGACAAGGGTAATGCCCTCTAAATCATCTATAGAGTACCCAATTACATAAGCATAGCTATAAAGCACATGTTTAGGATGGTACAAATCAGTAAGCTCAATGCTAACATGAGGATGATATTTATCATTAAGCTCAAGACTAACATGGGAATGATATGTTTCATTAAGCATAGAACTAGCACGAGGAAAGTAATTGTGATCATCACAAATGAGAGTAATGCCACTAACAGGGTATATATGATCATATCCAAGCAAATAGTTTTTCAAATCTACCTTAAGTAATGGCATCATGCAATGCAAGTTAGAAGCAAAGAAATCACAAGGGAGCATGTCATCAAGAGGATTGGGTAAACCTGACACATCACGCTCATGTATGACAACAGGCCAATGAATCTCAGGTTCTTCATCTTCATCTACAGCAGCTTCTTGTACTTCTTCAGGAGTAGTAGATGACGAGTCTTCAACTTGATCACTTGGGAATTGCAGCTCTTCATCATCTTGTTCCTTGTCTTCTAGTTCATCTTCTTCAATCTGAGGTATCTCATGCTCAAGGCACTTGCTATCTTGCTCAGCTGGATGTGACGGTATTGGAACCTCACATGTATCAAGGAGAATCCCAGAATTACTCAGCTCAAGCTATGAAGAAATAGTACTACCAGTGTTGATGTTCTTCTCAATCTTCTTTACTTCTTCCACTAGATCCTTTCCACTCTTAATCTTCTTCATTTCCTCTAGTATCACCGGCCTAATTGGATCATCTTCGGCACTCCAAGTGAACTCTAGACCAAGCAATGTGAGCTTGTATATATCATCAAAGTCATCTTGTGTGGGCACTTGTGTTGAAGATGTTGGTTGACCAAATGGAGGACCATTTAACTCCATTGGCAACATGTCCTGGTGTTGAGGTATATGAGTAGGAGCTGAATAAATCTGTTGTGGAGCTTAGTTGTGGCTCTCCTCTTCATACCTAAATCCCTGCATCGGATAACTAGAGGAAAATGATGAGATCTCAGGGTTATTGCTCCTATATGACATATTCTGGTTTTCAGGCCACCCATGTGTGTAATTTTTTTGGTATGAGCTAGGCTGTGGGGCGAAGCTCGTGCCATAACAATCGGGAGGGTGAGAGTAACCACAAATATGGCATGTAGGAGCAACATAAGGATGACCTCTAGAATAAGGATCATAAGAGCTAGGCCTATCCTCAAAAACTACCTCTCGCTGTCGAGCTAAATCATCTAATCGATGGGAAATCTTACTTATCAGTTCTTGTATACTTTCCGTGTTGTTTGTAGTGTTGCTCGCATAAGCATGATGATCTGAATAGAATGCCATTTGCGAGAGGATAATCCAACCTGCAAAAAGGAAAAGAAGACAAAAAGATAATAACTAGAACAGGGGTTAGTGGCTAGAGATATATCACAAATATATGGCACAAGATGAAAACAAGAAAAACCTAGTCTATAGCCTAGCACAATCGCTCGACGCTAGTCCCCGGCAACGGCGCCAAAATGATCATTTGAAAGTATAGCGGGGTTTTTACGCCCCAAACTACGGATGTCGTGTTCTCCACAGGGACTAGGCGACGACGACTATGCTCGGCTAAAGCTAGGTAGCACAATTTTAAGAGATAAATGCAGAAAATAAGAATCTAAACTAACAATGATTGTACCCAAAGATAGGCCACCAAGAAAATGCAAAATAGCAAAGGGAGGTTAAGATATTACTCACTATCTTTTTGGTATTTTGTTTTATTTGAGGAATTAAAATACTAACACAAACAGGAGTCAATATCAAGTAAAGCTACAAGACGAGGACACATTAGTATCAAACATATAACAGTAGGAAGAAGCGACAGTATATGACAGAATATAATTGTTTCAAATCAAACACACACACGCACATTCATATATCACAGGTACATAGCTGATACGGGGACTACAGAACACACAAAACCACACATATGCGAACATGATACTACACCACGGTTCAGGTTACACAAGTGACAACAGAAATGAAATCTTACAAGCCACAAGATTAGTACCCACAGATCAACACAACAGTATTTAACAACTAATACTGATAGAATTTAACTAGACAGCGAGAAGAAATACACAGGGTGAACACACATATATGCTGACAGAACACTAATTACCAAAGTAACAAAATATTACATATGAGTTAGTTCCCAAAGCAACAAGAAATCCACTATTCAGAACATAGAATTTATGACATGATATTTAACAAGTACGAACTGAACAAACTAGTTTATTGCAAACACTTATCAAAATCTGAACCTTACAAGTGCTACACATCTCAATTCTGAACATTTCAAAGTACTGAACATTACACTACTCAAGATTACAGAAAATTAGAGAATAGAGAGAGGGAGAAGAAGCAGCAGTTTTGAGGTTTCAGAGAAGAACAGCAGCAGGGACATGGGGATAGAGAGCAGCAGCAGCGTGAGAAGAAGCAGCAGGGGCGCAGCAAGAGAGGGGCAACAGTTTCGTGATGGAGAAGAAGCAGCGGTGCTTGGAGAAGAAAAGTAGCAGGGGGCGTGAGAAGAGAAGCAGCAGCAAAGAAAGAGGCGCTGCAACAAGGGGATGCAAGGAGAAGAAATGAGGTTCAGAGAAGAAGAAGTAGCAGCAAGAGATGGAGAAGGAGCAAGGCAAGGGAAGAAGGACAGCAGGGAAGAGCATCAGCAGAAGGGACAAGGGGAGGAGCAGTGGCAGTTGGAGAAGAAGAGCAGCAGCACAGGGGTGCGAGGTGCGGGGAAGCGTTGTGATGCTGGTGAGTGGCGCTGGTGGATGGAGATGGGTGATGTGGTGGGAGGTGCTGGTGGCTGGGAGGCGCACGGTGGATGGATGGCTGAGGCGGCGGAGTGGAGTGGTGCAGGTGGATGGGAGGCGCACCACCACGGCGGCCTAGCCCTGGCGGCGTCCGGAGGTGGAGAAGGAGGATGGGGGAGAAGAGAGATGTGCCAGGCGCAATGGGGATTAGCTGCCGCTAGGGATTTTGACCCCTCCTCTGATCTGCCACTTTGCAATTTTGGCCCTTCTCTTTTTCTTCTTTCTTCATAAGAAGGTCCCTTTCTTCTTTAACTTGTCCCATGGAGCATCATTTCTTCACACACAAGTCCCTCTGTCTTTCTTCTTCCTTTTCACTTGACTGGTTCTCTTAGCCACTAGTCCAGATCTTGAAGTTTATAGTGCCTTTTCGCACTTTTCTGCAAAAGAAACACAATGACTAGTAAATGATACTTTATATGATTTTCATGCAAATATTCAATATTTCACAGCAAGAATTGATGGTCATATCTCAATAAATAATATATTTCTATGCCAAAATTGTATATATGAAATGTGCTTATCAATTTCTCAGCACAACTACAGCCATGTACAACACAGCCTGCACGATATGTAGACGATAGCCAATCCAGGCGTGTCTGTTGGAGTCTGGTCACATGCATGGACGAACTGATCTTCCGTGTCTTGCAGGGATCGTCCAGGCACCAACGTAGTACAACAATTCTCTAGTACTATCGCTCGTCTCCCTCTTCTATTAAGTCACCCGACTTGCGGGGCCGGGAAGTGTGCCTATGGTCGGTTCTCAATTGCCGTCCCACATGTGTGTGCGAACGCAATATGACGCGCATTCCATTCGGAGAGCAGTGAGGAAGTCCTGGACTAGGGGGTGTCCGGATAGCCGAACTATCATCATCGGCCGGACTCCAAGACTATGAAGATACAAGATTGAAGACTTCGTCCCGTGTCCGGATGGGACTTTCCTTGGCATGGAAGGCAAGCTTGGCGATACGGATATGTAGATCTCCTACCATTGTAACCGACTCTGTGTAACCCTAACCCTCTCCGGTGTCTATATAAACCGGATGGCTTTAGTCCGTAGGACGAATAACAATCATATCATAGGCTAGCTTCTAGGGTTTAGCCTCATTGATCTCGTGGTAGATCTATTCTTGTAATACCCACATCATCAATATCAATCAAGCAGGACGTAGGGTTTTACCTCCATCAAGAGGGCCCGAACCTGGGTAAAAGATCGTGTCCCTTGCCTCCTATTACCATCCGCCTAGACGCACAGTTCGGGACCCCCTACCCGAGATCCGCCGGTTTTGACACCGACATTGGTGCTTTCATTGAGAGTTCCTCTGTGTCGTCACCGATAGGCTCGATGGTGCTTCGATCATCAACAACGACGCTGTCCAGGGTGAGACCTTCCTCCCCGGACAGATCTTCGTATTCGGCGGCTTTGCACTGCCGGCCAATTCGCTTGGCCATCAGGAGCAGATCGAAAGCTACGCCCCTGACTGTCAGGTCAGATTTGGAAGTTTGAACTTCACAGCTGACATCCGCGGGGACTTGATCTTCGATGGATTCGAGCCACAGCCAAGCGCGCCGCACTGTCACGACGGGCATGACTTAGCTCTGGAGGCCGCACTCGAGTCCGCTCCGATCTTCAATTCGGAGCCGGCTGCGCAGATCGAGGACGGATGGCTAGACACCGCCTCGGGGGCTGCAACCTCTACAGCGATAGAGCCGAACACTAATCTTGTCCCTCATAAAGCCCGCGACTCCGAGGTGCCGGACTCCGGGCCTCCCGCGCCCCCTCCAATCGAATCCGGTTGGGCGCCGATCATGGAGTTCACCACTGCGGACACCTTTCAACACTCACCTTTCGGCGACATCTTGAGTTCGCTAAAGTATCTCTCGTTATCAGGAGAGCCCTGGCCAGACGGCGGTCAGGACGGTTGGGATGCGGACGACGAAGAAATTCAACGCCCACCCACCACCCACTTAGTAGCCACTGTCGACGATCTAACCGACATGCTACACTTCGACTCCGAAGACATCGACGGTATGGACGATGATGCCGGAGACGACCAAGAACCAGCGCCTATCGGGCACTGGAAAGCCACCCCAACTCACGACGTATACATGGTGGATACACCAAAAGGAAGCGATAATGAGGAACAACGGGACGTGGCGAAGGACAACTCCCCCAACAAACAACCAAAACGGCGACGCAAGCGCCGCTCGAAGTCCCGCCTCAATAAAAACGGCACCCATACGGACCCGGCCCTAGAGCAGGGCGAAGCAGTGGACGGCGAACATGCCACCAAGCAACCATCCGAACATGATGAACTGGACAAGCAACCCATCCCCGGCGAAAACAAGAGCCTAGACGATCTCACGCCGAACACACCACAAGAGCATAAGAACCTTCATAAAAGGCTCGTCGCCACTGCAAGAAGTTTGAAGAAGCAAAAGTGGAAGCTCAAAACAGCGGAGAACACACTCAGAATGAGATGGAGCAAAGTACTCAATACCGCAGATAAATATGGCGCTAGTCACCAGGCAAAGAGCTACCCGAAGCGCAAGTTGTTATCCGAATTTGACGAGGAGGCCTTAGAGCCCCCGCAGTCAAAAAAGAAAGTGGCCGCCTGGCCGGATAGACGACCAGATGACAGGCTAAGAGCAGCAAGGGGCGCCACACACAAGCCGGCACACGATCAGCAT
This sequence comes from Triticum dicoccoides, assembly GCF_002162155.2. Taxonomy (NCBI): domain Eukaryota; kingdom Viridiplantae; phylum Streptophyta; class Magnoliopsida; order Poales; family Poaceae; genus Triticum; species Triticum dicoccoides. Next base: position 612,293,165 of record NC_041391.1, on the reverse strand, counting down.
AAAGATCCTCGGAAAAAGGATGACCCGGTCAGGTCTATCTATGGGCCAAAAAAGAAGACTCCAGGAAGCAACACAACCCGCCAAGTGTTTGAAGACAACGGCACACCCAAATACAGGGGTGCCGCAAACCCACTATGTTTCACCGACGAGGTACTGGATCATGAATTTCCAGTGGGATTCAAACCCGCAAACATAGAGGCATATGTTGGAACAACAGACCCCGGAGTCTGGATTGAGGATTATATCCTGCACATACATATGGCCAGAGGAGACGATCTCCATGCCATAAAATACCTACCCCTCAAGCTCAAAGGGCCAGCTCGGCATTGGCTCAAAAGCCTCCCAGAAAATACCATTGGAAGTTGGGAAGAGCTCGAGGATGCGTTTCGAGCAAATTTTCAGGGGACTTATGTCCGCCCTCCGGATGCAAACGATTTAAGTCACATAACTCAACAGCCCGGAGAGTCAGCATGCAAATTCTGGAACAGATTCCTCACCAAAAAGAACCAAATAGTCGATTGTCCGGACGCCGAAGCCTTAGCAGCCTTTAAGCACAATGTCCGAGACGAATGGCTCGCCAGACACCTCGGCCAGGAAAAACCAAGAACAATGGCCGCACTAACAAGCCTCATGACCCGCTTTTGCACGGGGGAAGACAGCTGGCTGGCTAGATGCAGCACCAGCGACCCGAGTACATCCGAAGTTAGGGATGGAAATGGGAAATCACGACGCAGAAAAGATCTGCGCCGGAATAAGGAAAATGGCCCAAATAGCACGGCGGTCAACGCCGGATTCAAAAGCTCTCGGCCGAACAATAAAACACTGCCCCTCAAGGACAACAGTGACGAGCTATCCAACCTAAACAAAATTCTGGATAGACTATGTCAAATACATAGTACCCCCGGAAGCCTGCAAACCATACCCACAGGGATTGTTGGGTCTTCAAGCAGTCTGGCCGACTTAACGCCGAATGCAAGGGGCTCGACGCACCAAGCGACGATGACGAACCCCACAAGCAGCACGCCAGAAAACAGAAGACTTTCCCACTAGAAGTCAACACAGTGAACTCACTTCATGTGATAACACAAAAACGCAGTACGACACCTGCCATACCAGGACACCGTCCGTAGAATGGGGATAGACCCTACCAAAATTCACCGTAGCAGCACTTCCTTCAAAGGAGCGACACTAGGCCTTTAAGCCAATTGTACAGGCTCTGTACCACTAGAGGTTGTGTTCGGTTCATCCGACAACCTCCGTCGCGAAAAGCTCACTCTCCATATCACCCCATCTAACAGTGACCCTCAAGCACTACTAGGACGCGAAGCTTTCGCCCGCTTTAACGCAATACCACATTACGCGTCTCTTACGCTTAAAATGCCCGGTCCACGCGGCATAATCTCATTAAAGAGTAACTCCGAGTGTTCCTCAACCACGGAGAACGTGAGACTGCCTTGACAGCCACACACTAATCCGACCTTGCAGGTCAAAGCCCCTAAAAACAGGCCATTCAGACCTCGGACACGGTTAGGCGAGTCCGACGTAAATAAACAAGGGGCTTCCCAGCCGCATACCCCTTTACAAGGGGCCGCGTGTATAAACGATGAGAGCCAACAAAACTCAACTTTATTCATCTTCCAAATTATACTTTATTTTAAATACATCTTTTGCACGATATTTCTTCCAAACTAAGTCCTTCTCTTTTACAGATGAAGCACGTGCTACACCCGTCCAAGATACAGCACAACGGAGACACAGGCGCAGACGTGCATCAAGGACCCGTTGCAAGGATTCTTTTCAGATTAAGACCCTGCATAAACCTTTCTTACTGTCTCTTGTTGATACACATCCCCTGGTTTCCTACCATAACCGGGGAGGAGGCTGGCGTTTTGGCATCGGCCGCGTCAGAAGTTCCCGCCTGTACTTGGACACTAGGGGCTTAGGGCATTGTTCTGCCCGGTATCATAAAGACCGAACACCTCAGGGAGTGTTCGACGTCTCGAGTTAGGCCTTATATGCATCAGCTCCGAATCATGTCTTTGGTCAAATGTTGGGTTTGCCCGGCTCCTGTGTTTTGCTGCCTTACGTTCCGCTCCATCGGCTAACGCGGCACCAGGAGAACTACTGCGATTGTGCCCCGGTTCGGCCGGGCGAGCACCTAAGTAGAGAAAGCCGAAAACTAACTGTCATGATATAGCGAGAGACTGGTCAACCACTCGATCGACTATTGGAATGTTTAGAATTCTCTGCTTTGACGAAGGACCGCTTCCCGATCAGGCACATACGCGCCCCGAGTTCGGAGAGCGCGGTGCCTCTAGGGGCTATATAGTAGCCCCACCATCGAGCTCCTATGGCTAAGTGAAAGTGATAAAGCATTATAGTCCGGTTGCCTAGTTTGCTATGCTATCACCTCCTTCAAAGGACCAAGACGTTGGATTAAGTGTGAAAAAGTGCTTTTTTTGCAAACACCCCCGCACCATGTGCGTGGGGGCTGAAGCCAAAGACTACCATCTTTCAGGTTATTTATACATATACGGCCGCACAGGAGATAGTTCAATACTTGAACGCACAAGTATAAAAAGCCGTTGCATTATAAACATGATCTCAGAAATCATACATGTCATTTAAACATAACATCTTTCGAGCACTGTGACTCTATTAAACGAGCGCCCTGCAGGACTTCCTCAAAATAGTGCTCGGCGGGTAATCGGCTTTTGTCCGAACCCCGGGATGCAACAGCAGTGGCATCCATCTCCGCCCAGTATGTCTTCACATGGGCGAGAGCCATCCATGCACCCTCTATGCATGCCGACCGCTTCATCGCCTTGATATGCGGCACCGCCCCAAGGAATTGCTGCAACAAGCCAAAATAACTCTCAGGCTTGGTCCTTTCCGGCCACAGATGAGCGACCACATCCGTCATGGCAAGTCCGGACAATCTATTCAGCTCAGCCCACTCAACCAGCCGATCACTCAACGGAAGTTGACGCTCCGGACTATGGAATTGAGACCAGAAAAGCTCTTCCATTTCGTGATCCTTCTGGCTTCGGAAGTGCACGACTGCGTCCGCCGCACTCGCCACCAAATCCAGATAAGGATCCTCCGCACCGCACAATCGGCCCAGCTGAGCATACTTCGGATCTGTGAACTTCCTACGCAGCATAAAGGGCTTTCCAGCCGCAATGTCTCCGGCCTGACGCAGTTCCTCCTTCATAGCCCGCATCGCACTACAGACATCCTTGGCTTCGGCGGCGGCCTTCTTCAGGTCCTCTTGCTCCGCTCGGTGTTCTCTTTCAAGAACCTCATAACGGTCGGCAGCATCTTTTAATTTCACGGCCATTCCAGCCATCTCCTCCCTGCTTCGGCAGTGAGCAACCTTTTCAGCTTTTAGCTCTTCCGCTACCTTCGAGGCAGCCGCATCACTTTTCCTGGCTTGCTCCTTGGCTCGAGCAAGCTCTGCTCGAAGGTCTTCCACAGCAGCGGCACCATCTGCACCAAGCATACAAATTGTAAGGAACGGGCATCAGCTCCCTTACTAGGCAACCGCGGAGCAACCACCTACTCTGTGACTCATTAAGTCGTTTATTGACCAGCGCGATGTCCGCATCCGCAACATCGAGTTGCCTCTTCAGCTCGGCAACTCCATCAGTCTGGCTGGCCACTGAACGTTCCGCCAACTGCATAGGAAAGGCGACATTCTATAACTGAGATTATGATCATCGGCACGCTGTCGCTTTCGACAGCATACCAAGTCTCAGGGGCTACTATTTATACAGGGCGCACTCCATGTGCAAAACTGTCAAAAGGTATGTCATTTTTTGCGTACCTCAAACCCCGTCAGCAAACTTCCGACGGCCTCATACAACCCGCTCTCGGCGGATGAGATCCTTTCAATCACCGTACTCATTAATGTGCGGTGATCTTCTGAGATAGACGCCCTCTTGAGCAAATCCTGCAGCTCCACCGGCCATACTCCAATGGGTGCCGAACTCCCCGGCCCTGCCGGACTCGGGAAGACCCTCCGTGACGACACCTCAGGGTCGTCCGCCCCGCCCGACGGGGCGGCAGATGGAGGCGTTTCGCTCTCCATCATCTCCGGACGAAGGTCCCCCGAAGACGAGCTCTGCTGAGATGGGCTGAGATTCGAACTACAAGGTGAAAACTTCGGTTACCCTTAGAAATAAAGCAGGGGTGTCCCCTATTACAAAATCCCCCCTTTTTTTACTTACGGCTCGCTGGAGGGCTGATTCCTCTGAGGAGATAGTGCGGCCGGGGCTCTTCCCGGCACAGGACCTTCCAGTGCAGATTTCTTTCCCCGCTTTGAGGCCTTGGCCTCCGGGTCTTCGGAAGCGGTCCTCTTCTCCCCTGGAAGGAGGGACTCTCGATTCCCCCCTTACTGAAAGCCTCCTTGGCAGAGGTGGTAGTTTCCCTGTGCCCCCCTTTGCCCTCCTCTAAAGGCGCAACCTCCAACATTTTGACTAACACGGGATCCGGCGTGGTCTCAGGGAGGGGGGCCGAACACCATATCAATTTTGCTTGCGCTATCCACTCCTATCCAAGGGATAGCTGGTTAAATGGCAAACCCATGATAAATAAATGGATAATATGTCCGGACACAGGGCTACTTACTTGAGTATCCGGGCGATTGCAGCTTAGGCCAGCGTCCTCGGTCAAGTCCGGACGCATCTCTTGCGATCCGAAGAACAGTTTGTACATCTCCGCGAGTGTCAAACCCATGAAGTGTTGGAGAGCTCATGGCCCCTCCGGATTAAATTCCCACAGGCAGAGGGGGCGACGTTTGCAGGGCAGAAGGCGTCGAATCAGCATAACCTGTGCCACTACGACCAGATTAATCTCCCTTTCTTGGAGGCCTCGAATCCGGTCCTGCAACAGGGGTACGTCTTTGGACGGCCCCCAGTTAAGCCCCTTGTTGACCCATGACGTCAGCCGTTGTGGAGGGCCCGAGCGGAAGACGGGCGGCGACCTCTGCCTGCTGCCCCTGGGAGCGGTGATATAGAACCACTCTTGTTGCCACAAGCCGAGCTCCTCCTGAAAAGAGCCCTCGGGCCATGGAGCATCGTCCCTCTTGCTTATAACCACCCCGCCGCACTCTGCCTAACGCCCCTCAATCATCTTCGGCTCCACGTTGAAGGTTTTGAGCCACAAGCCGAAGTGAGGGGTAGTGCGGAGGAAGGCTTCGCAGACGACAATGAATGATGAGATGTGGAGGATGGACTCCGGAGCCAAGTCATGGAATTCCATCCCATAGTAAAACATGAGCCCCCTCACAGAGGGATCCATCGGAAAGCCTAAACCCCGATGGAGGTGAGACACAAACACGACGCTCTCGACGGGCTCGGGAGTAGGAATAACTTGCCCTCGGGCAGGCAACCTATGTGAAATCTCGTAGGTCAAGTACCTAGCGTCTCTCAGCTTTAGCACGTCCTCTTCCGTGACGGAAGAGGGCATCCACCGGCCTCGTAGGTCGGAGCCGGACATTGTCGAAGGTTAAAAGTACCCGAATCTGAAGCCCTGGGTGTTGGAACTTGGGGCGGAGGCGGATTCAATTGAGGATTGAAGAAAAAGAACGGGCCTTGGTCTCATTATAAAGAGGGAGAATACCAAGAGCCGTCCCCGTGACCGTTTGGAACCCGCCTTCGATGGAGGAGGCACGGCAACGGGCGCGGTCGGGTTACCCACGTCCGTATTAATGGGAATCCCAGAATAAGGGGAACACGATCTCTGCTTCGACAAGACGTGCCAAGGAAACCGCTTCGCTAAACGCGCTGAGGTGGTACAATAAAAACAATTCGAGTAAAGGCTTGGTAGTGGTGTGACGTCACGCCATCAAATACGTCAGCAGATTGAACTTGTGTGAATATTATTCTCTCTATGGTAGTACGTGGAATTTATTTTGCAGAGCCGGACACTATCCTGGTGTTCACAATCTTCTATAAATTATTCGGAGGAGGAACCCGCCTTGCAATGCCGAAGACAATATGCGTGCCGGACTTGTCGTCATTGAAGCCTGGTTCAGGGGCTACTGAGGGAGTCCTGGACTAGGGGGTGTCCGGATAGCCGAACTATCATCATCGGCCGGGCTCCAAGACTATGAAGATACAAGATTGAAGACTTTGTCCCGTGTCCGGATGGGACTTTCCTTGGCGTGGAAGGCAAGCTTGGCGATACGGATATGTAGATCTCCTACCATTGTAACCGACTCTGTGTAACCCTAGCCCTCTCCGGTGTCTATATAAACCGGATGGCTTTAGTCCGTAGGACGAACAACAATCATACCATAGGCTAGCTTCTAGGGTTTAGCCTCCTTGATCTCGTGGTAGATCTACTCTTGTAATACCCACATCATCAATATCAATCAAGCAGGACGTAGGGTTTTACCTCCATCAAGAGGGCCCGAACCTGGGTAAAACATCGTGTCCCTTGCCTCCTGTTATCATCCGCCTAGACGCACAGTTCGGGACCCCCAACCCGAGATCCGCCGGTTTTGACACCGACAAGCAGCATGCCAGACCGACTGACCGTCTGGGGTGCGACGCGAACGCGACGTGCGTGCTGTATACTCCGTACATGTGTACTGCCGTTTTCTAGACGCTTTGCTCCATGGCGCGGGCGCAATCCATGGATACAAAATTAGTATACTGTATACTATTTAAAAGTCGAGGGCGGGGCTTTTCCTGCCTGCTAGGCGGCGGGACAGTTCCGCCTAGTCGGTTCGACAGAGACGCGAGAAGACGAGGGAGTAGGCTGCTGCAAACGTAGGGCTATGTGATTTGACAGCAAGTTACTTCTGGACAGGTGGGGTCTCGTGATTTGACTTTCCATTATCATTTTAACTGCGGCGCTAGGACCGGCGTGAGTCTCCCGATTCCTAACCACCTCCATACAGGTGCCTCTCCTAATGCTCCACCATGTAGTAGTAGAGGCTGGCTCTTGCATGAGAGCCCACTTCTCCACTTTTTCCTTGCCTCTCTTTCCTCCACATATGCAAAAATGCCATGTAAAGAGGCAAAGCGCACTATTGTACTTACTTGCTCCTACAGGTGCTTAAGAGGTCACTCCTTCGCAAATGCAATAAATACTAGTACTCCCTGTGTCCCATTATATAAGAACTTTTTTGACACTACACTAGCTAGTCTCAAAAACGTTCTTATATTATGGGACGGAGGGAGTACGAAGAAAGAGATAGAGAGGAGTAAAAAAAATACACTTATAGCCAACCTTATAGCCAACCTTGTTGTAGTATGAGTGACTAAGTGATGACTATGTATGACATGCCAACATCAGATAGCCTAACGCACCATGTTAAATCTCCAAGGGCGCGACCACACGAGCTACGCGACGGTCGTGGTAGGCGCGACCATGATATAGGTTGCTGGCAGCCCTTGGATCTGAGATCAAACGGTCGCATGCTAAGTTGCTGAAAATTTTAAAAATAACCCTCCAGTATAGGATATTCACCCATAGGTCTAGAATCACGCCATGCAACCGTTCGATCTCAGATCCAAGGGCTCTCGGAAGCCCGTATCATGGGAGAATGGAAAGCCACTACCCTGCCGTTCGCACGCTGGCAGTTCGCTCCTACTCTTTCCCGCACGTCCTTTAATACTACGGCGGTTCGCTCCTAGTCGTCCCATCCATTCACATTATGGCAGTTCCACTAATCCTAACCTGTTGGAAATATGCCCTAGAGGCAATAATAAATTAGTTATTATTATATTTCCTTGTTCATGATAATCGTTTATTATCCATGCTATTATTGTATTGAAAGGAAACTCAGATACATGTGTGGGTACATAGACAACACCATGTCCCTAGTAAGCCTCTAGTTGACTAGCTCGTTAATCAATAGATGGTCACAGTTTCCTAACCATGGACATTGGATGTCGTTGATAACGGGATCACATCATTAGGAGAATGATGTGATGGACAAGACACAATCCTAAGCCTAGCACAAAGATCGTGTAGTTCATATGCTAAAGCTTTTCTAATGTCAAGTATCATTTCCTTAGACCATGAGATTGTGCAACTCCCGGATACCGTAGGAATGCTTTGGGTGTACCAAACGTCACAACGTAACTGGGTGGCTATAAAGGTGCACTACAAGTATGTCTGAAAGTGTCTGTTGGGTTGGCACGAATCGAGACTGGGATTTGTCACTCCGTGTAAACGGAGAGGTATCTCTGGGCCCACTCGGTAGGACATCATCATAATGTGCACAATGTGATCAAAGAGTTGATCGCAGGATGATGTGTTACGGAACGAGTAAAGAGACTTGCCGGTAACGAGATTGAACAAGGTATCGGCATACCGACGATCGAATCTCGGGCAAGTATAATACCGTTAGACAAAGGGAATTGTATACGGGATCGATTGAGTCCTTGACATCGTGGTTCATCCGATGAGATCATCGTGGAACATGTGGGAGCCAACATGGGTATCCAGATCCCGCTGTTGGTTATTGACCGTAAAATGTCTCGGTCATGTCTGCATGGTTCCCGAACCCGTAAGGTCTACACACTTAAGGTTCGATGACGCTAGGGTTATAAAGGAAGTTTGTATATGGTTGCCGAATGTTGTTCGGAGTCCCGGATGAGATCCCGGACATCACGAGGAGTTCCGGAATGGTCCGTAGGTAAAGATTTATATATGGGAAGTCCTATTTTGGCCACCGGAAAATGTTCGGGAATTTTCGGTATTGTACCGGGAAGGTTCTAGAAGGTTCCGGAGTGGGGCCCACCTGCATGGGGGACCCACATGAACGTGGGTAGTGGGGGCAAGGCCCCACACCCCTGGTCAAGGCGCACCAAGATTCCCCCTTAGAAGGAATAAGATCATATCCCGAAGGGATAAGATCAAGATCCCTAAAAAGGGGGGATAACAATCGGTGGGGAAGGAAATGATGGATTTCTTTCCTCCCACCTTTGCCAACGCCCCAATGGACTTGGAGGGCAAGGAACCAGCCCCCTCCACCCCTATATATAGTGGGGAGGCGCATGGGAGCTTTACAATAGTTCTGGCGCAGCCCTCCCCCTCTCCCAAGTCCTCCTCCTCTCCCGCGGTGCTTGGCAAAGCCCTGCAGGATTGCCATGCTCCTCCACCACCACCACGCCATCATGCTGCTGCTGGATGGAGTCTTCCTCAACCTCTCCCTCCCTCCTTGCTGGATCAAGGCATGGGAGACGTCACCGGGCTGTACGTGTGTTGAACGCGGAGGTGCCGTCCGTTCGGCACTAGGATCTCCGGTGATTTGGATCACGACGAGTACGACTCCTTCAACCCCGTTCTCTTGAACGCTTCCGCTTAGCGATCTACAAGGGTATGTAGATGCACTCTCCTTCCCCTCGTTGCTAGTCTCACCATAGATAGATCTTGGTGACACGTAGGAAAATTTTGAATTTTTGCTACGTTCCCCAACAGTGGCATCATGAGCTAGGTCTATTGCGTAGATTTTTTGCACGAGTAGAACACAAAGTAGTTGTGGGCGTTGATTTTTTTCAATATGCTTACCGTTACTAGTCCAATCTTGTTTCGACGGTATTGTGGGATGAAGCGGCCCGAACCGACCTTACACGTACACTTACGTGAGACAGGTTCCACCGATTGACATGCACTTGGTGCATAAGGTGGCTAGCGGGTGCCAGTCTCTCCCACTTTAGTCGGAACGGATTCGATGAAAAGGGTCCTTATGAAGGGTAAATAGCAATTGGCATATCACGTTGTGGTTTTGCGTAGGTAAGAAACGTTCTTGCTAGAAACCCATAGGCCACGTAAAACATGCAAACAACAATTAGAGGACGTCTAACTTGTTTTTGCAGGGTATGCTATGTGATGTGATATGGCCAAGAAGAATGTGATGAATGATATGTGATGTATGAGATTGATCATGTTCTTGTAATAGGAATCACGACTTGCATGTCGATGAGTATGACAACCGGCAGGAGCCATAGGACTTGTCTTTATTTATTGTATGACCTGCGTGTCATTGAACAACGCCATGTAATTACTTTACTTTATTGCTAACCGGTAGCCATAGTAGTAGAAGTAATAAGTTGGCGAGACAACTTCATGGAGACACGATGATGGAGATCATGATGATGGAGATCATGGTGTCATGCCGGTGACGATGATGATCATGGAGCCCTGAAGATGAAGATCAAAAGGAGCAAAATGATATTGGACATATCATGTCACTTTTTGATTGCATGTGATGTTTATCATGTTTATGCATCTTATTTGCTTAGGACGACGGTAGTAAATAAGATGATCCCTCATTAAAATTTCAAGAAAGTGTTCCCCCTAACTGTGCACCGTTGCGAAAGTTCGTCGTTTCGAAGCACCACGTGATGATCGGGTGTGATAGATTCTTACGTTCACATACAATGGGTGTAAGCCAGATTTACACACGCGAAACACTTAGGTTAACTTGACGAGCCTAGCATGTACAGACATGGCCTCGGAACACAAGAGACCGAAAGGTCGAGCATGAGTCGTATAGTAGATACGATCAACATGAAGATGTTCACCGATGATTGCTAGTCCGTCTCACGTGATGACCGGACATGGCCTAGTTGACTTGGATCATGTAATCACTTAGATGACTAGAGGGATGTCTATCTGAGTGGCAGTTCATAAGATGAACTTAATTATCCTGAACATAGTTAAAAGATCTTTGCAAATTATGTCGTAAGCTCGCGCTTTACTTCCACTGTTTAGATATGTTCCTAGAGAAAATCTAGTTGAAAGTTGATAGTAGCGATTATGCGAACAGTAGAAAGCTTATGTCCTTAATGCACCGCTCAGTGTGCAGAACCCCAAACGCCGTCTGTGGATGTTGCAAACATCGGACATACACGTTTTGATAACTACGTGATAGTTCAGTTAAATGGTTTAGAGTAGAGGCACCAAAGACGTTTTCGAAACGTCGCGGAACATATGAGATGTTTCGAGGGCTGAAATTGGGATTTCAGGCTCGTGCCCACGTCAAGAGGTATGAGACCTCCGATGATTTTCTTAGCCTGCAAACTAAGGGAGAAAAGCTCAATCGTTGAGCTTGTGCTCAGATTGTCTGAGTGCAACAATCACTTGTATCAAGTGGGAGTTGATCTTCCAGATGAGATAGTGATGTTTCTCCAAAGTCATTGACACCGAGTTGCTAGAGCTTCGTGATGAACTATAACATATCAGGGATAGATATGATGATCCTTGAGGTATTCACGATGTTTGACACCGTAAAAGTAGAAATTAAGAAGGAGCATCAATTGTTGATGGTTGGTGAAACCACTAGTTTCAAGAAGGGCAAGGGCAAGAAGGGATACTTCATGAAACGACAAATCAGCTGCTGCTCCAGTGAAGAAACCCAAGGTTGAACCCAAACCCGAGACTAAGTGCTTCTTAATAAGGGGAACAGCCACTGGAGCAGAATTACCCTAGATACTTGGTAGATGAGAAGGCTGGCAAGGTCGATAGAAGTATATTGGATATACATTATGTTAATGTGTACTTTACTAGTACTCCTAGTAGCACCAGGGTATTAGATACCGGTTTGGTTGCTAAGTGTTAGTAACTCGAAATAAAAGGCTGCAGAATAAACGGAGACTAGCTAAAGGTGAGCTGATGATATGTGTTGGAAGTGTTTCCAAGTTTGATGTGATCAAACATCGCACGCTCCCTCTACCATCAAGATTAGTATTAAACCTGAATAATGGTCATTTGGTGTTTGCGTTGAGCATAGACATGATTGGATTATGTCTATCACAATACGGTTATTCATTTAAGAAGAATAATGGTTACTCTGTTTATTTGAATAATACCTTCAATGGTCTTGCACCTAAAGGAATGGTTTATTGAATCTCGATTGTAGTGATACACATTTTCATGCCAAAAGATATAAGATAGTAATGATAGTACCACCTACTTGTGGCACTACCATGTAAGTCATATTGGTATAAAACGCATGAAGAAGCTCCATGTTGATGGATCTTTGGACTCACTCGTTTTTTAAAAGATTGAGACATGCAAACCATGTCTATTGGTATGTACGCATGAAGAAACACCATGCAGATGGATCGTTTGGACTCACTTGACTTTGAATCACTTGAGACATGCAAATCATACCACATGGGCAAGATGACTAAAAAGCCTCGTTTTCAGTAAGATGGAACAAGAGAGCAACTTGTTGGAAGTAATACATTTTGATGTGTGCTGTCCAATGAGTGCCGAGGCATGCAGTGGATATCATTATGTTCTTACTTCAAAGATGATTTGAGTAGATGCTAAGTGTATTTACTTGATGAAACACAAGTCTGAATCATTGAAAGGTTCAAGTAATTTCAGAGTGAAGTTGAAGATCATCGTGACAAGAGGATAAAATGTCTATGATATGATCATAGAGATGAGTATCTGAGTTACGAGCTCTGGCACGCAACAAAGACATTGTGGAAATTGTTTCACGATTAATACCGCCTGGAACACCATAGTGTGATTGTGTCCGAACGTCATAGTTGCACCCTATTGGATATGGTGCGTACCATGATGTCTCTTATCGAATTACCACTATCGTTCATGGGTTAGGCATTAGAGACAACCGCACCCACTTTAATAGGGCACCACGTAATTCCGTTGAGATGACACCGTTTGAACTATGGTTTGGAGAAACCTAAGTTGTCGTTTCTTGAAAGTTTGGGGCCGCGACACTTATGTGAAAAAGTTTCATCGTGATAAGCTCGAACCCAAAACGGATAAATACATCTTCATAGGACACCCAAAACAGTTGGGTATACCTCCTAATTCAGATCCGAAAGCAATAGGGATTGTTTCTTGAATCGGGTCCTTTCTCGAGAAAAGTTTGTCTCGAAGAATTGAGTGGGAGGATGGTGGAGACTTGATGAGGTTATTGAACTGTCACTTCAACAAGTGTGTAGCAGGGCACGGGAAGTTGATCATGTGGCGCCTACACCAATTGAAGTAGAAGCTTATGATAGTGATCATGAAGTTTTGGATCAAGTCACTACCGTACCTCGTAGGGTGACAAGGATGCGTACTGCTTCAGAGTGGTACGGTAATCCTGTCTTGAAGGTCATGTTGCTAGACAACAATGAACCTACGAGCTATGGAGAAGCGATGGTGGGCCCAAATTCTGACAAATGGTTAGAAGCCATGAAATCCGAGATAGGATCCATGTATCAGAACAAAGCATAGACTTTGGTGGACTTGCCCAATGATCGGCAAGCCATTGAGATAAATGGATCTTTAAGAAGAAGACAGACGTGGACAGTAATGTCACCGTCTATGAAGCTCGACTTGTGGCGAAGAGTTTTTCACAAGTTCAAGGAGTTGACTACGATGAGATTTTCTCATCCGTAGCGATGCTTAAGTCCGTCTGAATCATGTTAGCATTAGCTGCATTTATGAAATCTGGCAGATGGATGTCAAAACGAGTTTCCTTACCAGTCTTCATAAGGAAAGGTTGTATGTGATACAATCAGAAAGTTTTTGTCGATCCTAAGGATGCTAAAAGGTATGCTGGCTCCAGCGATCCTTCTAAGGACTGGAATAAGCATCTCGGAGTTGGAATGTACGCTTTGATGAGATGATCAAAGATTTTGGGTTTATACAAAGTTTATGAGAAACTTGTATTTCCAAAGAAGTGAGTGGGAGCACTATAGAATTTTTGATGAGTATATGTTGTTGACATATTATCAGAAATGATGTAGAATTCTGGAAAGCATATAGTGTTATTTGAAAGGTGTTTTTCAATAGAAAACCAGGATTAAGCTACTTGAACATTGAGCATCAAGATCTATGAGGGTAGATCAAAAACGCTTAATGTTACTTTCAAATGAGCATATACCTTGACATGATCTTGAAGGTGTTCAAGATGGATCAGTCAAAGAAGGAGTTCTTGCCTGAGTTGTAAGGTATGAAGTTAAGACTTAAAGCTCGACCACGGCAGAAGAGAGACAAAGGACGAAGGCCGTCCACTATGTTTCAGACGTAGGCTCTATAGTATGCTATGCTATGTACCGCACCTGATGTGTGCCTTGCTACATATCTGGCAAGAGGGTACAAAGGTGATCAAGGAGTGGATCACCAGATAGCGGTCAAAATTATCCTTAGAGGAATAAGGATATGTTTCTCGATTATGGAGGTGATAAAGAGTTCGACGTAAAGGGTCACGTCGATGCAAGCTTTAACACCTATCCAAATGACTCTGAGTAGCAAACCGGATACGTATAGTGGAGCAACCATTTGGAATAGCTCCAAGTGGAGCATGGAAGCAGCATTTACAATATGACCTAGAGATTTGCGAAGTACATACGGATCTGAATGTTGCAGACCCGTTGACTAAAACCTCTCTTGCAAGCAAAACATGATCAAACCCCAGAACTCATTGAGTCTTAATCACATGATGATGTGAACTAGTTTAGTGACACTAGTAAACTCTTTGGATGTTGGTCACATGGCGATGTGACCTGTGAGTGTTAATCACATGGCGATGTGAACTAGATTATTGACTCTAGTGCAAATGAGAGACCGTTGGAAATATGCCCTAGAGGCAATAATAAATTAGTTATTATTATATTTCCTTGTTCATGATAATCGTTTATTATCCATGCTATAATTGTATTGATAAGAAACTCAGATACATGTGTGGGTACATAGACAACACCATGTCCCTAGTAAGCCTCTAGTTGACTAGCTCGTTAATCAATAGATGGTCATAGTTTCCTGACCATGGACATTGGATGTCGTTGATAACGGGATCACATCATTAGGAGAATGATGTGATGGACAAGACCCAATCCTAAGCCTAGCACAAAGATCGTGCAGCTCATATGCTAAAGCTTTTCTAATGTCAAGTATCATTTCCTTAGACCATGAGATTGTGCAACTCCCGGATATCGTAGGAATGCTTTGGGTGTACCAAACGTCACAACGTAACTGGGTGGCTATAAAGGTGCACTACAGGTATGTCCGAAAGTGTCTGTTGGGTTGGCACGAATCGAGACTGGGATTTGTCACTCCGTGTAAACGGAGAGGTATCTCTGGGCCCACTCGATAGGACATCATCATAATGTGCATAATGTGATCAAAGAGTTTATCGTGGGATGATGTGTTACAGAACGAGTAAAGAGACTTGCCGGTAACGAGATTGAACAAGGTATCGGCATACCGACGATCGAATCTCGGGCAAGTATAATACCGTTAGACAAAGGGAATTGTATACGGGATCGATTGAGTCCTTGACATCGTGGTTCATCCGATGAGATCATCGTGGAACATGTGGGAGCCAACATGGGTATCCAGATCCCGCTGTTGGTTATTGACCGTAAAACATCTCGGTCATGTCTGCATGGTTCCCGAACCCGTAGGGTCTACACACTTAAGGTTTGATGATGCTAGGGTTATAAAGGAAGTTTGTATGTGGTTGCCAAATGTTGTTCGGAGTCCCGGATGAGATCCTGGATGTCACAAGGAGTTCCGGAATGGTCCGGAGGTAAAGATTTATATATGGGAAGTCCTATTTTGGCCACCGGAAAATGTTCGGGAATTTTCGGTATTGTACCGGGAAGGTTTTAGAAGGTTCCGGAGTGGGGCCCACCTGCATGGGGGACCCACATGAACATGGGTAGTGGGGACAAGGCCCCACACCCTTGGTGAAGGCGCACCAAGATTCCCCCTTAGAAGGAATAAGATCATATCCCGAAGGGATAAGATCAAGATCCCTAAAAAGGGGGGATAACAATCGGTGGGGAAGGAAATGATGGGATTTCTTTCCTCCCACCTTTCCCAACGCCCCAATGGACTTGGAGGGCAAGGAACCAGCCCCCTCCACCCCTATATATAGTGGGGAGGCGCATGGGAGCTTTACAATAGTTCTGGCGCAGCCCTCCCCCTCTCCCAAGTCCTCCTCCTCTCCCGCGGTGCTTGGCAAAGCCCTACAGGATTGCCATGCTCCTCCACCACCACCACCACGCCGTCGTGCTGCTGCTGGATGGAGTCTTCCTCAACCTCTCCCTCCCTCCTTGCTGGATCAAGGCATGGGAGACGTTACCAGGCTGTATGTGTGTTGAACGCGGAGGTGCCGTCCGTTCGGCACTAGGATCTCCGGTGATTTGGATCACGACGAGTACGACTCCTTCAACCCCGTTCTCTTGAACGCTTCCGCTTAGCGATCTACAAGGGTATGTAGATGCACTCTCCTTCCCCTCGTTGCTAGTCTCTCCATAGATAGATCTTGGTGACATGTAGGAAAATTTTGAATTTTTTGCTACGTTCCCCAACATAACCCTCCTCCCAAATCCATGGCGTCCCAAATCTCCCCGATCGGCAATGATTACAAGGTTAGAACCATCATCGGCAATGAGTTCGACGTCATCTACACCCGTACTTCCGCGACGGTGAAAGGATGCCTTTCTTGCTTCAGACGCATGTTCGAAAACTCACATGATGAGTGGGTCGCTGGGCTAGATGTTGAGTACACCACAGTCGTGGGACGAGAGAAGGATCTAAAGGACGAAGAGAGGAAGAAGCCCGCCGTGATCCAGGTTTGCGTACATAACGTTTGCTTGGTCTACCACATATGCCATGCCGACGTTGAGTGCCAGGATTTTAAGAACTTCCTCGAGGACAAAACAGTCAAATTCGTTACTGTAGACTTTAAGAACGACAAAGAAGTCTTGTGTCGGATAGGCCTCGTTGTAGGCAACCCCTTCTACCTCCAGAAGAATCGGCTGGTGCCCTCCCGTCAGCCCTCAATGCTGACCCTGGCACGAGCCATGGTTCTTCCTTCGTACCGCAAACTAGAGAAACCTCATTACACGTTTCATCGTCATGCATGGTAGCTGAATGTGCTAGATATAGACCACATCCACTACGCTGCAATGGATGGCTACCTTTGTTTCAATATCTACAAGGGTTGGATGAAGAGCAACAGCCAAGTTGGCGGTTCAAGCAAAGAAGTATCGGCCAAGAGGAAGAGAGACAAGGACGAAGTCGAGGACGTGGACGAGGACTCCGAGTAAGGTGGCAGTGTCGTTGCTCATGGCGGTTCTAAACTTCTAATGCAGTGTCTACTGGATTAGTTGCATAGTTTAATTTCAGGTGTGATTAGTTTAATTTGAGGGGTGTGTTGTGCTGAGCCCCCAGCAGAACTATGTTATGTTTCTTCTCGTTACTTTAACTCTTCAGTATGTATATACTAGTACTAGTATTTCTTTAATAGAATTTAGCACCCCAATTAAGCACGTACTAGCTTTTTTAATAGTACTATATGCATAATTTGGCGACGAGCGCTCTCTATATGTACCACCTTTTTTTAAAATTTCAATTTTTGCTCCCTGGCGCAATCCATCGATAGTGGAGTACTACTGTACAAAAGTATACATTTTTTAAAAGGCTAGCGTACTGTTCATCACATATATATATATATATATATATATATCCAGTTAAATTCTCAACCTAGAACGACGTGCATGCCATGTAGTAAACCGATCCGGAGGAAGTATAGTAAAAATGAGGTGATTTTACCCAGCGATCGGCGGGGGAGCATGGCCTGTCATGCGGTCCCACGTGTCATGATGTACCAAGGCGATGCGCGTGTCCCTCTTGAGGCAGAAGCAATACTAGTACGTGGTTTGAGATGATGTCGAACCGAAGTGTGAAATAATGGTTGCTTCGTCCATCTGGGAAGGTGCGGCATTGTGATTTGACGTCTCTTTGCTCATTACTAACAATGGGCCGGTACGAGTGGGGTGCGTCCCCCCTGCTGTTCTGCACTGTTATTTGGTGCTTGACACGTCGACCCGGTTGCACATGAGATGACCCCCACATCCTTTGTCAAAATAAACAACACCTCGATCAATGCATTTCACTCTTCCATGCAACGGACGGGCACCTTACTTGCTCCTACAGGTGCTTAAGCTTGCCACATAGGCATAAAGTCTGATGTGGCAAGTTAATCAAGAAGAGAGAGACTAGTTTGGTGACCCAAGGAAGAAACGGTGCTAAGCGCGTGTACCTAGGTGAAAAGACAATTTTGAGCCTATAGCTAATTAAATGAAGCAAACTTATCAACACCATTTAATTGGAAGAGGTCACTCCTTGGCAAATGCAATAAATACTAGTACTCCCTATGTCCCATAATATAAGAACGTTTTTGGCACTACACTAGTGTCAAAAACGTTCTTATATTATGGGACGGAGGGAGTACGAAGAAAGAGATAGAGAGGAGTAAAAAAATACACTTATAGCCAACCTTGTTGTAGTATGAGTGACTAAGTGATGACTATGTATGACATGCCAACATCAGATAGCCTAACACACCGTGTTAAATCTCCAAGGGCGCAACCGCGCGAGCGACGCGACGGTCGTGGTAGGCGCGACCATGATACGGGCTGCTGGCAGCCCTTGGATCTGAGATCAAATGGTCGCATGCTAAGTTGCTGAAAATTTGCAGAATAACCCTCCAGGATAGGATATTCGCCCATTGGTCTAGAATCACGCCATGCAACCGTTCGATCTCCGATCCAAGGGCTCTTGGAAGCTCGTATCATGGGAGAATGGAAAGCCACTACCCTGCCGTTCACACGCTGGCAGTTCGCTCCTACTCGTCCCCACACGTCCTTTAATACTACGGTGGTTCGCTCCTAGTCGTCCCGTCCATTCACATTATGGCAGTTCCACTAATCCTAATCCTCCTCCCAAATCCATGGCGTCCCAAATCTCCCCGATCGGCGGTGAGTACAAGGTTCGAACCATCACCGGCGATGAGTTCGACATCATCTACACCCGTTCTTCCGCGACGGTGAAAGGATGCCTTTCTTGCTTCAGACGCATGTTCGAAGACTCACATGATGAGTGGGTCGCCGGGCTAGATGTTGAGTACACCACAGTCGTGGGACGAGAGAAGGATCTAAAGGACGAAGAGAGGAAGAAGCCCGCCGTGATCCAGGTTTGCGTGCATGACTTATGCTTGGTCTACCACATATGCCATGCCGACGTTGAGTGCCAGGATTTTAAGGACTTCCTCGAGAGCAACCTAGTCAAATTCATTACTGTAGACTTTGGTAACGACAAAGAAGTCCTACATCGGATAGGCCTCATTGTAGGCAACACCTTTGACCTCCAAAAGAATCGGCTGGTGTCCTCTTGTCAACCTTCAATGCTGACCCTGGCAGGAGCCATGGTTCATCCTTCGTACGGTAAACTGGAGAAACCTCCATACACGTTTCATCGTCATGCATGGAAGCGGAATGTACTAGATATAGACCACATCCAGTATGCTGCAATGGGTGGCTACCTTTGTTTCAATATCTATAAGGGTTGGATGAAGAGCAATAGCCAAGTTGGCGGTTCAAGCAAAGAAGTATCGGCCAAGAGGAAGAGGGACAAGGACAAAGTCGAGGACGTGGACGACGATTCCGAGTAAGGTGGCAGTGTCGTTGCTCATGGTGGTTCTAATGCAGTGTCTACCGGAATAGTTGCAAAGTTTAATTTCAGGTGTGCTTAATTTAATTTGAGGGGGTGTGTTGTGCTGAGCCCCCAACAGAACTATGTTATGTTTCTTCTTGTTACTTTAACTCTTCAGTAAGTACATACTAGTATTTCTTACATTTCATCTTTTAGTTGGTATAGTACTACCACTCGTTTATTCCATTATATACGTACAATATATATGGCCAACATCATATAGCCAGCAATTTAGTTGTCAAAGAATTTCAGGGTGCTTAGTTTTGTCAAAGAATTCCAGGGTGCTTTGTTTTATTTGAGGGGTAGGTTGTGCTGGACACCATTATTGTGACTAGCCTTTTTAATAGTACTATATGCATAATTTGGCGACGAGCGCTCTCTATATGTACCACCTTTTTTTTAATTTCAAGTTTTGCTCCATGGTGCAATCCATCGATACTACTGCTGTACAAAAGTATACATTTTTTAAAAGGCTAGAGGGCGGGGCGGTCTAGCTTGGTCGGTTTCACGAGAGGCGAGGGCCTTTGTGATTTGACGGCTCATTACTGCTGGAAGGCGGGGCCTTGTGATTTGACTGCTCGTATAAATGCGCCGACGACCTGATCGAGGAGGAGAAAAGAAACGTGCAGTAGACTCAAGTTTTCCACTGGAGTAGTACTGCGACGGAGGAGCACGAAACATGGCAGCCCAGTGCCATATGGCGATAAAAAATGATCTAATTTGCTAGTCATCTCATTGTTAGCATTGTTCTATTCATTCCCTCAAAAAACAAAAACCATTGTTCTATTCATGCCTCGCAGAGAACGTGACACGTGCGGCAAAACACTTGAAGCAAAAGATGAAACACAGCAGCAAAAGAAGAAGGAAGATTATCACCCCAAATGATCTAATTCGCCGCGGAGTCGTAACTGCTTCTTCATCGCCTCCACGACCTCCATCTCCTTGCGCGTCTCCTCCGCCATCTTCTTCATTCTATCCATGACACAGGATTTCTCGACGCGAGCCTTCATCATCTGTTTCACGGCCACATTACGTACCTTGACAACAGCCGGGTGCTCGATGCGGAGCTTCGCCAACTCCTCCTTATGTTCCATGACGAGGGCCTGCAGCATCTTCATCGAGGAACTACTATTCTCATGCAGCTTCTTCCAGCCGGCGTTCTTCTCCTTCAATAGGTCGATCTCGTGGCAGAGCTTCACCTTGTCCTCCTGAAGTCGCAGGATTTTGCCGGTAGCCTTCTTCTCCGAGGCAATGCTCTTCTTCAACAGCATCACCAAGCCGGTGGTCAACTCCCCCTGCTGATTGAGCTCAGCGGGCATGTCGTCGAGGCTCTCCTTCAGCAACTCTGTCAAGCCTTGTATGAACTCCTTCTGCTTATTGAGGTGCTTATTGAGCTGATCGGGCATGCCGTCGAGGGATAACGACCCCAGCTCCGCCGGCTCGGCATGTTCGCCTCCGCGGCTAGGGCGCTCCTGGGAGCCATCGCCTGCCCATGAGAGATCTTTCGAGGTCTCTGCGTGACGGCGAGCCCTCTCTTTTTTTCCGCAGCCTTGGTTGCCGCTCCCTTGTTACGAGTAGTTCTCGACCTAGAGCTCTGCTCACCGGCCATGGCAATGACGGACGAAGAAGAAGCACTTATGAGGAGGAAAGGTAGAGTAATTTTCGGTTAGGTAGTTCCCCTTTTTATAACCTAAGTACTAGCACTAGTAGTACTAATACCTGCATAGTGGGAACACATTCAGGTTTGGTACATAGTACTAGTAGGTGTGAGCAGGCTTTCGAATGTGATGGGAACAAGGTAAAGATTAACTGATGGTTTTGGTTTCGAGGCCTGAAACGGGTCCCTATGAGTTTAGTGGAACATAAATTTCAAGTAGACTACACTGCTCAAATGCGTAAATATTATGTTACTGTCAAAAATTGGCACAAAATACGAAGGAGACCAATGGAAATACTACTAGCAACCCACGATTTAACTACTCGCATGCGCGCAGTGGAGTAATAATGTCTTTCTTCCGCCCTCACGTCCACTCAATTTGCATGCGCTGTATTAATTGACCATCAATGAAGTGAATGACTTTACACGCGTCAAATTATCACATGGGGTGGATCTTGGTACAAAATTGCGTCCGCCCGTGTACCCGCGTGTGCATGTGAGGGAATGAGTGCGTGCATGGCGTGCGTGCACATCTTCGCTTCGTGCATGTACCGCCAGTATGGCTCAGGGAGGACGAGTACATTCTTCTGGAACCAGCAGCACGTCACTGTGATCAATCCACGCAAGGAGGTCGCGACAACGCCTCCACATGTGCCACGTGGCTTCATGAACTGTAAGAGAGACACTGTGTAGCGTGCCATTGGTATTCTAATTTACGTGTTTTGCACATACTCGAAGTACTAGTAATTTACACGTGCATTGCACGCATCAGATTTTGCAACCAAATTATTAATAAACACCACACTATAGCATGTAAGCTCTTAGTCATATATGCGTGATGTAGCCCTTCGTTTAATTCTTATAGTTCATCTCATTCAAAATCAAATTAGTTTTTATAAAAAAGCTAAGAACGCGTGAATAGGATAAACATGGGATTATAGTGGAATGTCGTATTGAATCCTACAGGATTGTACGAGTGTTTGATTGTGCATAGAAAAAACGCAGAATTCTTTCAAAGAGGTTTGAGTGGATGGGATGTTTCCTATGAAATCTAGTGCAAATGAATCATATGGAAAAATTCATATGGTTTACAATCCTACGAATCAAACAACCAAGATAGGAAAAATTCCTAATGATTAGAATCCTCCAAAATTCCTTTGAGAATCCTTTGAATCAAAGAAGCCCTTAATCTATATTATGATTCATGGAATTGTGCGTTGTAAAGCATAAAGTAAAAACAAATAATGGCAATTCAACTAGAAAAAAAGTTTGGGCAATTATGATACGGAAGATTTTAGAACAAAAGAGAACCACTGTTGTTTTGAGGTTTGTGCATTATGCTTAAGTTCAACCATGGAGTCTGCTAGATTGTACATGTGGCAAAATCCGGTGGGGGGCTAGAAGATGGTGCGAGGGGCCGAGTGGAGGGAGACTATGAAGGAATGCACAAGTGCAAGATCGATATTTAGAGAGAGGGGGCGAACACGTGCGTTGTTGCACGCAGTGGCGGATCCATGAAAAATAAATGAGCTAGGGGGCCAAGCATTGTTAATCCTTTACGAGGAGGGTCAATTCATGAAATTAAACCTTTTTTAGCAGCAATTGTCTAATGATCACATTCATATTAGCCTCGATATATAGTGATGTTAGGGAGGGGGGCAGGGCCCTTACTGCCCCCTGTCTTCGCCATTGTGCACGCATCTGAGAGATGAAGCGGAAGGCATGGATGATGAGAGGGGGACGTTGGATATATAATTAATGTGGGTGTATTAGCTATTTATGTTAATCCTATATGAAGAGGTATAGATTGATCGATGTGGACGTGGGAAAGAGGGTGAGACCTCACTGGATATATCGATTGATCGGTTGTGTGGAAAACTATGAAAGACCTAGCTATATACACACATACATAGAGGAACATCGATCATTGCGCATGCACGCGTGAGAGATAAAGAATGCCTGGTATGAGGGAGAGGGGGATGTGTGTGGGTGTGTGCCTTCATGGGAGACCGACCTGAAGAAAAAGATTGCATGCGTGTGATAGATAATGCTGACTGGTAGTGTGTGTGCATGCATGCACGAGAGAAAGTTAGTGGTACAATTATAAAGAGAAGACTACTATGTGGGTGTAAAAGAATAGGTGAGGTCATAATCAATGTAAAGTTGAATTCAAATATTTGAATAAGAGATCCTGATGTTTGAAACCCATGCATGCATGAATATAACGGAGATCTGCGCGGTGTGCTTTGGAAACGAGCATGTTGTAATGTATACACATTGAACAAGGTCAGACTGATTTGAATTTGAGATACCGATGACAGACATCATTTGCCCATGTCGCATCCATGCATGTAATTGGAGATGATGGGCGGCTTTCGCATCACATATCTATATCTATACCCCTATATATATTATATTATATATATTTTTATATTGTGAGCGGGTAACTTTAACTTTGAAAGATGGTCCTTGGATGAGGCGAATCCGAAGGTCCAAAGATGGCAAATTTGAGCACTATTGGCCGTTGGATATCATCCAGATTTCGCCACATGTATAATCTAGAAGACTCCATGGTTGAACTTAAACATAATGCACAAACATCAAAACACAAGCACTTCTTATTTGTTCTAGAATCTTCCGTATCATAATATCCCAAATGTTTTTCTACATGATTTGCCATTATTTGTTTTTACTTTATGTCTTACAATGCACAATTCCATGAATCTTAAAATAGATTAGCTTTCTTATAAAAACTAGATGATTTTGAATGAAATGAACTATAAGAATTAAACGAACATCTACATCATGCATATATGACTCAAAGCTTGCATGCTATAATGTGGTATTTATTCATAATTTGGTTGCCAAATCTCATGCGTGCAATGCACGTGTACCTTACTCTAGTCTAAATGGTGTTTGTGTGTGTGTTGTGCGTGTTGAGGTGCAAATTGTCTTTTTTTGGGTACACGTTAAGCTTGTTCTTCCGAAATTTCAAGCCGCGCCTTGTTATGCCGAAAATTGAAGCTAGCGTCTCTGTCTATCGTGCTGCGAAACTCCCGCCTCTTCAACCCGCGCCTTGTTAGCCCGAAATATTTAAGATATATCTTTGTCTCGTTGTGCTCCGACAACTCCCTCCATCTCAACCCGCGCCTTTCTATTCGGAAATTACAACACGCGCGAAAACTCCCACCTCCTGTGAAATCCTGACACGCGAAATGCCCGTGGTACCCCTGAACCGAAAGAACCGCCTCAAATCGGTGGGGGGTACTTTCGTAACTTACCCCACATTTCGGACAAGCGCATCTCTAAGCCATGGTTCCCCACTGCCATACCATCCGCCCACCCATTCGTACATCGAGGCCGCGAAAACCCGTGATGAAACCCCACACCCTGCTCCGTCCGCCACCCAGCCGGAGCTTCTTCCCCAATGTCATCGTCCACAGCAACACCTCGACGTCCCTCATCCACCGTACCGGATGAGGATCCGTCATCGATATCATCGTCCCGCCGGTTTAGCCACCCCGTCCTCCACCTCCAAGGAGCTTCCCCGACGTTCCCCTCGTCTTTCGCTCCACCTCCATTCCCACACCGCCGTCTTCACCTGCACCACCGGAAGAGCATCATCATCACCGTTTCCTCGGATGAAGCTGCGGCCTAATCGGTGCCACCAAAGAGGTTGTACACTAATCGCCGCATTTTCTTCTTGATTCGATCTCACGGTGCTGCCGACGCTCGGTCCCGAGCCGACATGGCACGACTCCATCCACGGCGGCATTGCCGGCCACTTCCTCGACGGCGTCGCTCCCTTGGCAGTGACGTCCACATCAGTAGGAGCTGCTGCTGCTTTAGCTCTTGCTCGCGCTGCTGCTCTGCTCTTGCTCTCGGTCCCCTGCCTGGTCTGCTCTTGCTATTGCTCTTGCTCACGCTGCTGCTCTCGTTCTTGCTCTTGCTTGCGATGTTGCTCCAATTTGGCTACACTTCAGTCGACTGAATCGACTTTTGGGTCAGTCGATTTCCAAGGGGTGGGCTCGCCGGGGTGAAGGAAGAACCAGCCGCTGCGGGGAGGGAGGCTCGCCGAAGAGGTACCCCACTATCTATCTTAGGGTTCAGGATGGGGGCGGTGGTCGCTGGCGGTGGCGGGGCGGTGGCGTGGGGATCGCCGGAGAAAAAGCTCGGCATGGGGGGCTAGAGGGATGGCCGGGGCGGCGGCGGCCCGACGGTGGGGAGTGTTTTCGTGGAGGGCGGGGCAGCGCACCGCCGGCCGCGGGCGGCGGGGGCTACTGTTTGGCCGGTGGTGGCTGGCGGCTCAGGGGGGGTGGAGGTTGAAGATGAACCGCAGGCCCTTGATTTCGTATCCAACGACTGCAAAATCGACTGACCAGAGATGAAAAAGTTAGTCGACCGACGTGTAGCCTCACCTTGCTAGTGCGTTCAGTTTCGACAGCAAAATTCAGTTTCGACAGCAAAATTCAGTTTGGACAGTTAGGTTCAGTTTCGACAGTTAAGTTCAGTTTCGACAGTTAAGTTCAGAGATGACCGGCTGATGTATTTTACATCTAGCACTTTGTGGTTATGTATTTTACGTCATGTATTGGAGATGCTATTACAATTCCACTCAGGTTAACGTTGTTCATTGTCTCTCTTGTCCTGCTTCATCCTCGGCGTCGTACAACTCACCGGAGCTGCTCCAACGATGAAACCCTCCATCACAGTGAAGCAGTACCTCGGGCTCCATCTCCAGACGCCTAAGACCTTCTTCCCCTCCTCCGACAGCAAAGTCAGCCGAAGCATCCTCACCGGCCAACCCAATCACACTGAGATCGACATGGCTTCGCCAAAGAGGTTGTAAACCTTGTTGCATCTCTTTTTTACTCTACATGTTATATATATAGTCCACTGAGCACTCGTGGTAACGGGAAATACGATTATTTTATCCTACTATATGACAAGCAGTGAGGTACCAGGAAACTTCGCTATCCGTGATGGACTCTCTTGAACGCCATCATTATTTATCTCTATGCGTTTGAGCTGTGCATTTGTCGATGGGCCTGGGAGTTGAGCTAGTATGGCAGTGCCCTGGGTCCAAAGTAATAGAAGTAGCACAAAAACTTTTTTTAGTGTAGGATTTTCCTTGCTCAAGCCTGCCTACTAGAATCGCCAGTGCTTGAAAGGAAAAGTGAATGGAAAACATAGGAATTGGAAAGTTTCCTATGGTACTACTTTTCATGAATTTGGTGCAAAGGAATGGAGCAAAGGAAAACTGTAGGATTTGTTCCTTTAGTGTCTCCTTGAAAGAAAAACCATAGGAATTCTAACTTCCACTTCTCCTCCTTTTCATATTCCTATTCATCAAGCACAAGACTAAGAGATAGTAGCATAATAGCATTATAACCGTACATTTTCTTGTGGTTTGACTTAATCTCACCATGCTTTTTTGCATCCTGTGATCTTCCAATTGTTGTGAATCAAACACCCAGATTGGCAAAAATCCTGTGTTTTTAAATTCTCTGTTTTGCACATGCATTCCTATCCTATTCCTGTCTATTTCCTATCCCTGCATTGTTAGAATCCTCAAATTCAAACAAGCCCTTACTCAATTACTTCTGTTACAGATATGTGTCAAAGAAAACCTTGTGTGGTTTGTCCTGCTCCTGCGGCGCTGTGTTCCACCCCAGCTCAGCTGCTCCAACGATGGAAGGGTTCACCACAGTAGGGATCCGCTCTCCAGACTGTCTTTCGCCGCCTCAGATCTTCTTCCCCGCCGTCGGCAGCCACGACAACTGCAATACCATCATCAACTGAGCAGATGACCTTGAGGACTACACGGGTTCGCAAGAGAGGTCGCACTCTTCCATGTCTGCTTACATTATGCGTCGCTTAATATGATGACATGCTACATTATCGTCGTGTTCACCTATTAGACTCCGAGTCAGGTCCAAACTAATGCTGAAACTTGAGTTTTTAAATGGTTGTGGGGTACATATTGGGGCAGCAATCATTACTATCTGTCTACTATCTGGTTAATCTCCGGTGTCTACTATGAGTTTCATGTTGGGTGCAAACAAACATTAAAGGAGCCATTATTTGTATTTTTTAACTAAAGCTATTATCTGCCTGCTATCATTGGTTTTGGGTCTATCCACAGTTTGCTACCATCACTCTGGATTTGTGCATGCACTCCTTACATAATCTCACTTTGTTTTATTCCTATGCATGCCAGTTATTGTACACAATGGAACTAATCATGTAGAGCAAAAGAGACGAGCCTTGCATGGCAATAAAATTTCATGCAGACGTCGTTCCATGGTGGGCGCAAAGGCAG
>NC_041391.1:612242676-612265502 GCF_002162155.2 Triticum dicoccoides | reverse complement strand
TTCGGATCGTAATCAAGAGGAAGATAACTGTTCTGAGGGGGATTCAGAAGGAGAAGACCACTCCTATTTACCCCATGAGGTCTTCGCTCTAACTTGGCATGCTGATGTTGGTAATATCATGCATATGGTGCCTTGCATTGCTTACTATATACATTAAAGATATCATCTGCTTAGTTTAGACATGCTTTGTGTCAATGCCATTTGTTTTGTTTCTTTATCGTATATGTGAATCATGCAATGCCATCTTGTCTAGCCAGGCATCATATATGTGAATTCTGCAATGCCACCTTGGTTAGCCAGTCATCTTATATGTGAATTATATCATGCCATCATTTTTTTATTATGTGTTAAATTTGTCAACAATTTTAGTACATTCAATTACTCTTCCTTTGCATCAGCCATTCGGCACGGTCATGGAAAAATCTGGAGTGGAAACAAGGTCTTCAGAGCAGACAATGCTATCTGACGAAGCGCATGTCTTGCTGGTTACCGATAGCTCCTTAGAGGAGGATTAAGAGACAGATGACCAGTCACATTTCCCCCCTGAGGTGCATGCCCTAACTTGGCAGGGTTATGTTACTCATATCGTGCGTATGGTATCTTGCATTGCTATGTCATTTGCTTAGTTTAGACATGCTTTGTGTGAATGCCACCTGTTTAGTGTCTAATTACCATATATGTGAATTATGCAATGCCATCTTGTTGCAAGACATTATATATGTGAATTATGCAATGTTATCTTGTTGCAAGGCATTATGTATGTGAATTATGCAATGCCATGCTGTTTAGGCAAGCGTCATATATGTGAATTATGTCATGTTGTCCTTTTTTTGTATTTCTCATTGCTTTTGTCGACAATGTTTGTATATTCAATTGCTCTTCCTGTGCATCAGCCATTTGAATTGGTGATGGAGAAATCTGGAGTGAAAACAAGGTCTTCAGAGCAGACAATGCTACCTGCTGAAGCAAATATCTTGCTGGTTACAGATAGCTCTTCAGAGGAGGATTCAGAGGCAGATGACCAGTCCTATTATCCCCCTGAGGTGTATGCTCAAACTTGGCAGGGTTATATTACTCATATAATGCATATGTTGTATTGCAGTGCTTATGTTTTACATCATATACACAATATTGAATGCCATCTCCTTAGTTGACACATCATATATGCAATTGCCTTCTGCTCACTTCCTTAGTATATAAATCATATATTTGAATTATGTCATGCCATGATGTTTGCATAGACAGCATGTATCTGAATTATGGCATGCCAACCCATTTTCTAAAGACATAATATAGTTATATCATCTCATCCTGTTTACATAGTCATCATATTTTAAATTATGTCATTCTATCCGTGAATTATATCATGCCATCATGTTTCCATCGACGGCATGTTTGTGATTTATGGCATGCCAACCACTTTAATAGACACATCGTATAGTTATATCATGTCATCCTGTTTACATAGTCATCATATTTTGAAGTATGTCATTCTATCCTGTTTAGTTAGCCATCATACATGTGAAATTGTGTCATGCTATCCTATTTAATTAGCCATCATATATGTGAAATTATGTCTTGCTATTGTATTTTCTTAGACAACATAAATGTGAATTATTTCATGCCTTGTTTTCTTCCCTACTATCCATTGCACCTGTCTATCTTACAATGTCTATACATTTTCAATTACTTTTCTTGTTTATCAGCCATTTCAATTGGAGGGAGTGATGGCAGTATCTGTGGGAGTAAAAACACGGTCTTCAGAAAAGATCGTGCTACCTGTCGATGCAGATAGAACCATGGTTGTACTTGCCCAAGAATCAGCCCCACCACACATAACCCACACTCATGCAGATTGTACCCCTACCCAGTTGGACAGAGAACCAGCTACACCCCTTCTAACCCCAACCCCAGCAGATAGACACCCAGTTCCCGTTGACACAACACCGTCTCCACCACAGAGCACCCAAACACGACTAGTTAGTAAGGCAACTGCAGTGCCCAAATCACGAGGACCACCACTCCGAACCTGAAGTCAACGCTTAAAGCAGAAGAAGAATTGTTCTCAGGTCAGGTTCTATAGCTATGGTTCATACTACTTTGCTCTTGCATCACTGTATTTACTGATACCAACCAATTTCAAATTTGAAGGATGCAATTAAAACTCCAATGGCGCAACAGGTATGTTTTAAACCTGTTTCTTCAACATGTTTGGTTGTTTGCTGTTGTAACTTGCTCTATGTTGATTTCAGTTTCAATTGAATAAACAGTTATGTTCTCATGCCATGCACATTACTCCCTCCGTTCCTAAATATAAGTCTTTGTAGAGATTTCACTATGAACCACATACGGATGTATATAGATGCATTTTAAGTGTAGATTCATCCATTTTGTTCCGTATGTAGTCCGCTTAGTTGAATCTCTACAAAGACTTATATTTAGGAACAGAGGTAGTACAAGTGTTGTTATTGCTGTGTAGTTTCCCACACTTATATTCTGTCTATGCTGCTTTGTCTTAAATAGATATGATTTGAACTGTATCTATCTTGATTTGGCAACATAAACTAGAATGATATAGACCATACAGTGACCATACTACATAGATATATGTTTGTTTCATGCTGTTATCATGTCCACCTTACTACTGGACCAGTTTACCAAAATGAGTTTCATACTACATTGTAAACCTGAGATGTGTTTGTTTGTTTCCCTTTTAGAACGCGGATAAAATATTGGAGAAGAGTACCCTGTTATGCAATGGTAAAGGAAGTAATGCAGATAAGGTTCAAGATAGTGAGACATCACTGTTGGTCTCCAAGAAAGCTGATAAAAACTATATTGAGGACACTGAGACAACCCCAAAGTCCTGTCTTGATGTAGTGTTCGAGTTACTGGCTACCACTACTGGCACCAGCTCTTCGAACTCGTTGCCTGAATCAGTTCGGCTTCTTGAGTCTCAACTTCAAGTTGAAAGACATCGATCAGATGTTATGCGACAGGAAGCTGAAGGACTGAGGAAGTCCCTGCAGAATTCAGATGCATACTTTCTGGTGCAACAGCAGGCGCTGGAGGACTTAAGCGCCAAACAAGAGAAAGTTAATAAGCTTGCTAAGCATCTTGCCAGCATTATGGGTACCCAGGATATTGTTTCTTGAGCTCTTCTGAAGTGGTTTCAGTTCTGGACTTGTTTTGCTGCGGCGTTTATATGCTGATGTGTTCCCTATGTTTGCACTGGTGGCGAACTTTGATGCCCAGTGGATGTAATATGTGTAATAGCCGTGATAGCCTAGTGTAAGTTGCTTGCTTATTTATTTCCTTGTTGTCTTGTTTATTTGTTTGCTTGTAGTCAGTGCAGTTCTTTTTCTGTGGTTTGCTAGTGGCTGCAACAACCTATTTTTAAAAACTAGGCCACAATAACCATGGGCTAATATTTACTGTAGTGAGACTGCACCTACGGGCCCTATAAACAGTGGGCCTTCCACGGGCCGTATAAATAGTGGGCCTTCCACGGGCCGTAGAAACAATGGGCCTTCTACGGGCCGCAGAAACAATGGGCCTTCTACGGGCCGTATCATCAATGGGCCTTATACGGGCAGTATGATCGATTGGCCAAACATGGGCCAATAACAGGCCACATTATGGTCGTAAACGGGCTAGAGTTGGAATCGTCCGTTCATGGGCCGACCATAACAGGCCATCATTAATAGGCCGTATTTCATGATGCTATGAAAACGGCCCAACGTGTTAACGGACCACAAACGGGCCGACTGTAACCACAGGATGAATTAGGCCCATAAGCAGAAAATGACAGTAACGGGCCGTAAGTAAATGAATGCTGGAAATGAGCCCAAGAAAAAATGGGCTCTGAGAAGGCCGAGAGATAACATGGGCTGGAAACGGCCCAACGGAATAACGGGCCCTTAATGGGTATAAAGTGATACACTGTTCATTACGGGCCAGTTTCACCATGGGCCGTTAATGGGTGTAAAGTAATACACTGTTCATTACGGGCCAGTTTCACCACGGGCCGTTAATAGGCCAAGAGTTACATAGGGCCTCATATGGGCCGAAAGGCGTCATGGGCCATACATGGGCCAGAAGTGAAAACGGGATGGAATCATATTGGGTGGCTCAGGTGACGCTACTGGGCCTAATTCGGATAGGGCGTAACGGGCCTTGGGTTAGCGGGCTGTTAATGGGCTATATGCGAACATGCCATTAACAGGCTTTACATGGGCCGGCCCGCCACCTTTTGACCAAGTCAAATGGGCCGGCCTTTTCACAGGAATGGGCCTCTGTTGGGCCGTGCCACGTCTCGACGTATCATAGGCGCCTTCTGTCCAATGAGTGGATGACATCTGTCCCAACGGTGAGCCGACACGTGTTTCCTCCAGCCAATGATGATTTTACACGTGGAAAATCCCCATTGGTCGGGCTGTTAACGGGTTATCGGATCCAAAACCCGAACCGGTAGCTTAACGGCGTTCCGTTACGGTGGATGCCATGTGTCGGTCACCCTTGATGAAAGCACTTCTGTGACGCGCGATTTATCGTCATGGAAGTGGACACTTCCGTGATGATAATTTTGGTAATGTCATGGAACACTTCTACGACAGCATAGGTATGACTATCTTGATTCTGTCATAAATTTGTCATGGATGTACATGCATGACAAAAAACGCGACCTACTGTGACAAACACGTATCATCACGGAAGTGTATTTTTTTGTAGTGAAGGCAATATGACAATGATTAAACATGTCATAATAAATGAAACGGTGGAAACTTGCATGGCAATATATCTCGGAATGGCTATGGAAATGCCATAATAGGTAGGTATGGTGGCTGTTTTGAGGAATATATAAGGAGGTTTATGTGTGATAGAGCGTATCGTATCACGGGGTTTGGATGCACCGGCGAAGTTTGCACCAACTCTCAAGGTGAGAAAGGGAAATTCACGGTACCGTAGAGGCTAGCAATGATGGAAGGGTAAGAGTGCATATAATCCATGGACTCACATTAGTCATAAAGAACTCATATACTTATTGCAAAAGTTTATTAGCCCTCGAAGCAAAGTACTACTACGCATGCTCCTAGGGGAAGGGTTGGTAGGAGTTAACCATCACGCGATCCCGACCTCCAGTCATAAGGAAGGCAATCAAAAGAGCACCCCATGCTACAAATTTGTTACACAACTTTTACCATACGTGCATGCTATGGGACTTGCCAACTTTAACACAAGTATTTCTCAATTTCATAATTACCCAATTAGCATGACTCTAACATTACCACCTTTATATCTCAAAACAATTATCAAGCATCAAATTGATCATAGTGTTCAATGCACTTTCTATGATAGTTTTTATTATACCCAACTTGGATGCCCATCATATTAGGGCCAATTTTATAATCAAAGCAAATACCATGATGTTCTAAAAGACTCTCAAAATAATATAAGTGAAGCATGAGGGCAAGATTGTCCAGCTCAAAAGATATAAGTGAAGCACATAGAGTATTCTAATAAATTCCGAATCATGTGTGTCTCTCCCAAAAGGTGTGTAAAGCAAGGAAGATTGTGGTAAACTAAAAAGAAAAGACTTAGATTATACAAGACGCTCCAAGCAAAACACATATCATGTGGTGAATAAAAATATAGCTCCAAGTAAAGTTACCGATGAACGAAGACGAAAGAGGGGATGCCATACAGGGCATCCCCAAGATTAGTCTCTTGGTTGTCCTTGAATATTACCTTGGGGTGCCTTGGGCATCCCCAATCATAGGCTCTTGCCACTCCTTATTCCATAGTCCATCGAATCTTTACCCAAAACTTGAAAACTTCACAACACAAAACTCAACAGAAAACTCGTAAGCTCCGTTAGTATAAGAAACAAATCACCACTTAGATACTATTTTAAACTCATTCTAAATTCTTATTGGTGTAATATCTACTGTATTACAACTTCTCTATGGTTCATACCCTCCGATACTACTGATAGATTCATAAAAATAAGCAAACAACACATAGAAAACAGAATCTATCAAAAACAGAACAGTCTGTAGTAATCTATATCAAACTTATACTTATGGAAATCCAAAAATCCTACAAACTTAGGAAAACCTGAGAAATTTGTGTACCAATCCATATCAAAAAGAATCAGATCAAAATCACGTTTCTGTGCATTATCAAAACTAATTTACGGGGTGCAAAAGTTTCTGATTTTCAGCAGGATCAACACAACTATCACCGTAAGCTATCCTAAAGGTCTTACTTGGCACTTAATTGAAACAAAAGCTATAAAACATGATTAATACAGTAGCATAATAATGTGGACACACAAAAACAGTAAGGGTAAATTTTGGGTTCTCTCCCAAGAAGCGCTTTTCTTTAATGCCTTTCTAGCTAGGCATGATGATGACAATGATGCTCACATAAAAGATAAGAATTGAAACATAATGGGAGCATCATGAAGCATATTACTAACACATTTAAGTCTAACCCACTTCCTATGCATATGGACTTTGCGAGCAAACAACTTATGGGAACAATAATCAACTAGCATATGAAGGCAAATAAAGCATAACTTTAAAACTTTAAGCACATAGAGAGGAAACTTGATATTATTGCAATTCCTACAAGCATATGTTCCTCCTTCAGAATAATTTTCAGTAGCATCATGAATGAATTCAACAATATAACCATCACATAAAGCATTCTTTTCATGATCTACAAGCATAGAAATTCTATTGGTCTCCACATAAGCAAAATTCTTCTCATTCGGAATAGTGGGAGTATCATAAGAGACTCGAATACTATAAATTGTTTCCACATTAAAAGAGTAATGTTCAGAAAAAGGGTAATCATAATCATGACAAATTTTATAAATATAATCATCACTACTTTTTATAGCATAAGTGTCATCACAATAATCATCATAAATAGGAGGCATGCTATCATCATAATAAATTTGCTCATCAAAACTTGGGAGGCTAAAAATATTGTCTTCATTAAACATAGCATCCCCAAGCTTGGGACAAATATTAATTGCGGCAAATAAATTTTCAAACATGTCATTCTCATCAAACATAGAACCCAAGCTTGGGCCTTTTCATATCATAAGCATAATCACTCTCATCATTAATTGCATGGATAGCACCAATAGTATAGCAATTATCATCATCACAATGAGTAATAGGAGCAACATCATTTGGGAGGTGTACCTTTTTACCTTTGCTTCTATGTCTTTCTTTTTCTTCTTCGCATCATGTGTGGGGTTAACCCTCTTTTTGGAGCTCCTTATTAATGAGATTGGTTGGATAGAAGGCTCCTCCTCGTTACCTGATTCATCATAAGAAAGAATAGGAGGATATTGGGAAATCTCTTCCCTTTCATTAGTATTCTCTTCATCTTCTATTTGTTTTCTTGATTTTATGTAATTGGCAATGTAAGGATTTTCAATGCAATTCACCAAACAATACATATAAATTTCCTCTAGATCAAAATCAAGAACTTTATCAAGGACAAACTCTGGAAGATTATTAGTTAAACATTTCATTTCTTCATAACCCATAAGCAAACTAAGTTCATTATGATGTGCAAGGGAAATCAAGTCATCACAATTTTTGGACACGATCCGATCATAAAACAATTTGCATTGGGTATTCAAATGATCGTGTTCATTGCAAAGTTCACAAGGATGGCAAATAAATTTTAAATTTTCAGCACAAACTTCTAGCCTCTCTTGCAACCATTTAGTTTCTAAATACTTATGCCTCTTGCAAAATCTATCTTCCCTATTTGGTGTGTACTTACAAACTCTATGCACTCCACAAAAGTTGACATGTTTATAAGAGACAGTTTCATCATGACTAGTGCAATTATCATTAGTACTATGGATATTCAAAGAGTTCATACTAACAACATTGCAATCATGCTCATCATTCAAAGATTTAGTGCCAAACATTTTATAGACTTCTTCTTCTAGCACTTGAGCACAATTTTCCTTTCTATCATTCTCACGAAAGTTATTAAAAAGATGAAGCGTATGAGGCAAACTCAATTCCATTTTTTTGTGTAGTATTATTTTATAAACTAAACTAGTGATAAAACAAGAAACTAATGGATTCGATTGCAAGATCGAAAGATATACCTTCAAGCACTCACCTCCCCGGCAACGGCGCTAGAAAAGAGCGTGATGTCTACTACGCAACCTTCTTCTTGTAGACGTTGTTGGGCCTCCAAGTGCAGAGGTTTGTAGGACAGTAGCAAATTTCCCTCAAGTGGATGACCTAAGGTTTATCAATCCGTGGGAGGCGTAGGATGAAGATGGTCTCTCTCTAACAACCCTGCAACCAAATAACAAAGAGTCTCTTGTGTCCCCAACACACCCAATACAATGCTAAATTGTATAGGTGCACTAGTTCGGCGAAGAGATGGTGATGCAAGTGCAATATGGATGGTAGATATGAGTATTTGTAATCTGAAAATATAAAAACAGCAAGGTAACAAGTGGTAAAAGTGAGTCTAAACGGTATTGCAATGCTAGGAAACAAGGCCTAGGTTTAATACTTTCACTAGTGCAAGTTCTCTCAACAATAATAACATAATTGGATCATATAACTATCCCTCAACATGCAACAAAGAGTCACTCCAAAGTCACCAATAGCGGAGAACAAACGAAGAGATTATTGTAGGGTACGAAACCACCTCAAAGTTATCCTTTCTGATCGATCTATTCAAGAGTCCGTAGTAAAAATAACACGAAGCTATTCTTTCCGTTCGATCTATCATAGAGTTCGTACTAGAATAACACCTTAAGACACAAATCAACCAAAACCCTAATGTCACCTAGATACTCCAATGTCACCTCAAGTATCCGTGGGTATGATTATACGATATGCATCACACAATCTCAGATTCATCTATTCAACCAACATAAAGTACTTCAAAGAGTGCCCCAAAGTTTCTACCAGAGAGTCAAGACGAAAACGTGTGCCAACCCCTATGCATAAGTTCATTGAACCCGCAAGTTGATCACCAAAACATACATGAAGTAGATCACATGAATATCCCGTTGTCACCACATATAAGCATGGAAAGACATACATCAAGTGTTCTCAAATCCTTAAAGAATCAACCCGACAAGACAACTTCAAGGGGAAAACTCAATTCACTACAAGAGAGTAGAGGGGGAGAAACATCATAAGATCCAACTATAATAGCAAAGCTCGCGGTACATCAAGATCGTATCACCTCAAGAACACAATAAAGAGAGATCAAACACATAGCTACTGGTACATACCCTCAGCCCCGAGGGTGAACTACTCCCTCATTGTCATGGAGAGCGCCAGGATGATGAAGATGGCCACCGGTGATGGCTTCCCCCTCCGACAGGGTGCCGGAACGGGCTCCCGAGAGGTTTTTGGTGGCTACAGAGGCTTGCGGCGGTGGAACTCCCGATCTAGGTTATTTTCTGGAGGTTTCAGTATTTATAGGAATTTTTGGCATAGGTCTCACGTCAGGGGTGTTTCCGGGCTGTCCACGAGGCAGGGAGGTGTGCCCAGGGGGGTGCGCGCGCCCCCCACCCTCATGGGCAGCCCGGGACTCTCCTCGCCCAACTCTTTCACTCCAGGGGCTTCTTTTGGTCCACAAAAAAATCATCAAAAATTGGCACGTCAATTGGACTCTGTTTGGTATTCCTTTTCTGTAAAACTCATAAACAAGGAAAAAAACAAAAACTGGCACTGGGCTCTAGGTTAATAGGTTAGTCCCAAAAATCATATAAAATAGCATATAAAACATCCTAGATGGATAATATAATAGCATGGAACAATCAAAAATTATAGATACGTTGGAGATGTATCACGAAGCACGTCGGTAGAACCAGTCTCGCGTAAGCATACGCGTAATGTCGATCCGGGCCGCTTCATCCAACAATACCGCCGAATCAAAGTATGTCATACTGGTAAGCAGTATGACTATTATCGCCCATAACTCACTGTTCTACTCGTGCATATAACATCTACGCATAAACCTGGCTCTGATACCACTGTTGGGGAACGTAGTAATTTCAAAAAAAATCCTACACACACACAAGATCATGGTGATGCATAGCAACGAGAGGGGAGAGTGTTGTCCATGTACCCTCGTAGACCAAAAGCGAAAGTGTTATGACAACGCGGTTGATGTAGTCGTACGTCTTCACGATCGACCGATCCTAGTACCGAACGCACTGCACCTCTGCGATCTACACACGTTCAGCTCGGTAACGTTCCACGAACTCCGATCCAGCAAAGTGTCGAGGGAGAGTTATGTCAGCACGACGGCGTGATGACGGTGATGATGATGCTACCGATGCAGGGCTTTGCCTAATCATCGCAACGATATGACCGAGGTGGATTATGGTGGAGGGGGGCACCGCACACGGCTAAGAGAGATCAATGATCAACTTGTGTATCTATGGGGTACCCCCTCCCCCGTATATAAAGGAGTGGAGGAGGGGGAGGGCCGACCCTCTAATATGGCGCGCCCTGGGGAGTCCTACTCCCACCGGGAGTATGATTCCCCCCCTTCCAAGTAGTAGGAGTAGGAAAGAAGGAAAGGGAAGAGAGAAGAGAAGGAAGGAGGGGGCGCTGCCCCTCCCCCTAGTCCAATTCGAACTAGGCCTTGGGGGGGCGCGCGGCCTGCCCTAGGCAGCCCCTCTCTCTCTCTCTCTCCCTTAAAGCCCAATAAGGCCCATATACTCCCCGGTGAATTCCTGTAACTCTCCGGTACTCCGATAAATACCCGATCCGCTCAGAACCTTTTCGATGTCCGAATATAGCCTTCCAATATATCGATCTTTACATCTCGAACATTTAGAGACACCTCATCATGTCCCTGATCTCATCCGAGACTCCGAACAACATTCGGTACATCAAAACACATAAACTCATAATACCGATCGTCACCGAATGTTAAGCGTGCGGACACTATGGGTTCAAGAACTATGTAGACATGGCCGAGACATGTCTCTGGCCAATAACCAATAGCGGAACCTGGATGCTCATATTGGCTCCCACGTATTCTACGAAGATCTTTATCGGTCAAACCGCATAACAACGTACCTTGTTCCCTTTGTCATTGGTATGTTACTTACCCGAGATTGGATCGTCGGTATCTCAATACCTAGTTCAATCTCGTTACCGGCAAGTCTCTTTACTCATTCCGTAATGCATCATCCTATAACTAAATTATTAGTCACATTGCTTGCAAGGCTTATAGTGATGTGCACTACCGAGAGGGCCCAGAGATACCTCTACGACAATCGTAGTGACAAATCCTAATCTCGATCTATGCCAACTCAACAAACACCCTCGGAGACACCTGTAGAGCACCTTTTATAATCACCCAGTTACATTGTGGCGTTTGGTAGCTGTTGGGGATCGTTGTAGAAATTAAAAAAAATTCTACGCATCACCAAGATCAATCTATGGAGAGACTAGCAACGAGAGAGAGGGGCGTGCATCTTCATACCCTTGAAGATCGCGATACAGAAGCGTTATTCTTGGATTTAAATGACCATAAAACATATCTCTCAAATAAATAGAACAACCATTATTCTTGGATTTAAATGAGTAGCCATCTCGCATTAAATGAGATCCAGATACAATGTTCATTCTCAAAGTTGTCACTAAATAACAATTATTGAGGTTTAAAACTAATCCCGTAGGTAAATGTAGAGGTAGCGTGCCGACAGTGACCACATCGACCCTGGAACCATTCCCGGCGCGCATTGTCACCTCGTCCTTCGCCAGTCTCCGCTTATTCTGTAGCTCCTGTTTTGAGTTACAAATATGAGAAACCGCACCGTATCAAATACCCAGGAGCTACTACGAGTACTGGTAAGGTACACATCAATAACATGTATATCACATATACCTTTGGTGTTGCCAGCCATCTTGTCCGCTAAGTACTTGGGGCAATTCCGCTTCCAGTGACCGTTTCCCTTGCAATAAAAGCACTCAGTCTCAGGTTTGGCTCCATGCTTGGCTTCTTCTCGGAAACTGGCTTACCGGGCGCGGCAACTCCCTTACCGTCCTTCTTGAAGTTCTTCTTACCCTTGCTTTCTTGAAACTAGTGGCTTTATTGACCATCAACACTTGATGTTCCTTTCTGATCTCCACCTCCGCTAATTTCAGCATTGAATATACCTCAGAAATAGTTTTATCCATCCCCTGCATATTGAAATTGACCACAAAGCTTTTGTAGCTAGGTGGAAGCGACTGAAGGATTCTGTCAATGACCGCGTCATCCAGGAGATTAACTCCTAGCTGAGACAAATGTTTGTGCAATGATGACCCACAAGTATAGGGGATCTATCGTAGTCCTTTCGATAAGTAAGAGTGTCGAACCCAACGACGAGCAGAAGGAAATGACAAGTGGTTTTCAGTAAGGTATTCTCTGCAAGCATTGAAATTGTAGGTAACAGATAGTTTTGTGATAAGATAATTTGTAACGGGTAACAAGCAATGAAAGTAAATAAAGTGCAGAAAGGTGGCCCAATCCTTTTTGTAGCAAAGGACAAGCCTGGAAAATTTCTTATAATGAGAAAAGCACTCCCGAGGGCACATGGGAATTATCGTCAAGCTAGTTTTCATCACGCTCATATGATTCGCGTTCGGTACTTTGATAATTTGATATGTGGGTGGACCAGTGCTTGAGTACTGCCCTTACTTGGACAAGCATCCCACTTATTATTAACCCCTATTGCAAGCATCCGCAACTACAAAATAAGTATTAAGGTAAACCTAACCATAGCATGAAACTAGTGGATCCAAATCAGCCCCTTACGAAGCAACGCATAAACTAGGGTTTAAGCTTCTGTCACTCTAGCAACCCATCATCTACTTATTACTTCCCAATGCCTTCCTCTAGGCCCAAATAATGGTGAAGTGTCATGTAGCCGACGTTCACATAACACCACTAGAGGAGAGACAACATACATCTCATCAAAATATCGAACGAATACCAAAATCACATGACTACTAATAGCAAGACTTCACCCATGTCCTCAGGAACAAACATAACTACTCACAAAGCATATTCATGTTCAGAATCAGAGGAGTATTAATATGCATTAAGGATCTAAACATATGATCTTCCACCAAGTAAACCAATTAGCATCAACTACAAGGAGTAATCAACACTAATAGCAACCCACGGGTACCAATTTGTGGTTTTGATACAAGATTGGATACAAGAGATGAACTAGGGTTTTGAGAGGAGATGGTGCTGGTGAAGATGTTGATGGAGATTGACCCCCTCCCGATGAGAGGATCGTTGGTGATGACGATGGTGATGATTTCCCCCTCCCGGAGGAAAGTTTCCCCGGCAGAACAGCTCCGCCGGAGCCCTAGATTGGTTCCGCCAAGGTTCCGCCTCGTGGCGGTGGAGTTTCGTCCCGTAAGCTTGCTTATGATTTTTTCCAGGGTAAAAGCCTTCATATAGCAAAAGATGGGCATCGGAGGGCCACTAGGGGGCCCAGGAGACAGGGGGCGCGCCCAGTAGGGGTGCGCGCGCCCCCACCCTCCTGGCCAGGGTGTGGGCCCCCTCTGGTGTTTTCTTCGCTCAATAATTCTTATTAATTCCAAAAATAACTTTCCTGGAGTTTCAGGATTTTTGGAGCTGTGCAAAATAGGTTTCCAATATTTGATCCTTTTCCAGCTAGAATTCCAGCTGCTGGCATTCCCCCTCTTCATGGTAAACCTTGTAAAATAAGAGAGAATAGCCATAAGTATTGAGACATAATGTGTAATAACAACCCATAAT
Source organism: Triticum dicoccoides (assembly GCF_002162155.2). Classification (NCBI taxonomy): domain Eukaryota; kingdom Viridiplantae; phylum Streptophyta; class Magnoliopsida; order Poales; family Poaceae; genus Triticum; species Triticum dicoccoides. Next base: position 612,251,696 of record NC_041391.1, on the reverse strand, counting down.
GCAATAAATATTGATATAAAAGCATGATGCAAAATGGACGTATCAACTCCCCCAAGCTTAGACCTCGCTTGTCCTCAAGCGGAAGCCGAAATCGAAAAATATGTCCGAATGTTTAGAGATAGAGGTGTCGATAAAAATAAAATACGGACATGAGGGAATCATGATCATTCTTGTAACAGCAACATATAAAGATTTTTGTCATATGATTTCTTATGCTCAAGTAACAATCAATTCACAATGTCAACTATGGTTCAAAAACTTTATTGAGAACTAACAAACTATAATCTCAGTCATTGAAACTATTGCAATTTATCATAACATCAGAAAGAGTCAAGAATAGAGACTTTTAGCAAGTCCATATACTCGACTATCATATAGTCTTCTACAATTGCTAACACTCACGCAATACTTGTGGTTATGGAGTTTTAATCGGACACTGAGAAAGATAGGGACTTATTGTGTTGCCTCCCAACATATTCACCTTTGGGTGATGTCAACAATAATAATTCATGCTAAGTTACATCCAATTGGATATATATCAGGATCTTTCAAACACGAGGAGCTTGCCAAAGCATAAAATGAAAAAGGGAAAGGTGAAGATCACCTTGACTCAAGCATAAAGCAAAAACATAAAGTAAAAGATAGGCCCTTCGCAGAGGGAAGCACGAGTTGTCATGTGCTTTTAGGGTTGGATGCACAAAATCTTAATGGAAAAGAATGTCACTTTATATTGCCACTTGTGATATGAACCTTTATTATGCAGTCCGTCGCTTTTATTACTTCCATATCACACGATCGTATAAAGCTTATTTTCTCCGCACTAATAAGTCATACATATTTAGAGAGCAATTTTTATTGCTTGCAACATGACAACTTACTTGAAGGGTCTTACTCAATCCATAGGTAGGTATGGTGGACTCTCATGGCAAAACTGGTTTTAAGGATAGTTGGAAGCACAAGTAGCATCTCTACTTGGTGCAAGGAATTTTGGCTAGCATGAGGGGGAAAGGCAAGCTCAACATGTTGGGAAGATCAATGACAATATACTTTAACTGAGATGTGAGAAAACACAAACCTTTACATTGTCTTCCTTGTCCAACATCAACTCTTTTAGCATGTCATACTTAATGAGTGCTCACAATCATAAAAGATGTCCAAGATAGTATACTTATATGTGAAAACCTCTCTTTCCTTATTACTTCCTATTAATTGCAACTATGACCAAAACTACGTTTGTCAACACTCAACAACTTTTATGCCTCATACTCTTTATATGTGAAGTCATTACTATCCACAAGATCAATATGAACTCTTTATTCTTTTTATTCTTTCTACTTCCTCAAGATCATAGTAAGATAGAAAAGCCCTTGACTCAACACTAATCTTTATTATAGATAGCTCACGGACTCGATTACATAAAGAGATCACAAAGCAAAACTTAAAAACTACTTGATACCAAAACTTCAATCTACTAGATCAAGATATTACTAAAAGGATCAAACTAAGTAAAATGGTAAAGATAGGAGTGTGATGGTGATACGATACCGGGGCACCTCCCCCAAGCTTGGCAGTTGCCAAGGGGAGTGCCCATACCCATGTAATCATGTCCTTGGAGGTGGTGAAGAAGGAGTTGTCGATGATGTAGGCTTCTTCCTCAATTTACGCTTGAGGATAGTATTTTGCTCCTTTAGATCATCGATCTCCTGCTCAAGACTTAATATTCTTTTACATAGTTCCTGTTTATTTTCCTGCAAGAGACGAAAAGGGGTAAACTCGATCTTTGGCTTCTTTGCTCTATCAGGGAGGCTTGACTTTTTAAAATCCACATGCATGTCCCCAGGTTGAGGTAATGGGGCTTCGTCTTCGTCTGAACTAGTCTCCTCCTTTCCCTTAGGCTCATAGTCTTCCTCTTCTTCAGTGGTCCAACCACCATGCTCCAAGTCCCCGTAGACCTTAGGGTCTGCAAGGTAATCGGCCACATAGCTTTCCCCTTCCGAATCCTAAGACGACATATTGCTCTAAATCTGTAACAGAAACAGCTCAAAACAAAAACAGAGGAGTTTTGCGTGATATGGTGGTCAAAACCTTCGGGAGATTATATAATGAATTTTTACTGACTAAAATATGTAACGTGCAAAAAAACGGAGTCCGTGAGGCACACGAGGTGCCCACGAGACAGGGGCGCACCCAGTAAGGGTGGCGCGCCCTCCACCCTCGTGGAGGCCTCATGTCCTTCCCGGATTACTTCTTTCTTTCCAAAATTCTTAAATATTCCAAAACGGAGGAAAATTGCCATTAGAGTTGTTTTGGAGTCGGTTTACTTACCATACCACATACCTATTCCTTTTCGGAGTCTGAAACATTCTGGAAAGTGTCCTTTATGTATTCCTCCGGGGTTACGGTCTCAATAATATTAGATTCAACATTGATAGGATTACCTAAGATATAATGTTTGATTCTTTGACCGTTCACCACCCTCGGACTTGTGCCTTCGAAGTTGTTGATTTTTATGGCACCGGAACGATAGACCTCCTCGATAACGTAAGGACCTTCCCATTTAGAGAGAAGTTTTCCTGCAAAAAATCTTAAACGAGAGTTGAATAGCAACACATAATCACCTACGTTAAACTCACGCTTTTGTATTCTTTTGTCATGCCATCGTTTGACTTTTTCTTTGAACAGCTTGGCATTCTCATAGGCTTGGGTTCTCCATTCATCAAGTGAGCTAATATCAAATAACCTCTTCTCACCAGCAAGTTTGAAGTCATAGTTGAGCTCTTTAATAGCCCAATATGCTTTATGTTCAAGTTCAAGAGGTAAGTGACATGCTTTTCCATAAACCATCTTATACGGAGACATACCCATAGGACTTTTATATGCAGTTCTATAGGCCCATAATGCATCATCAAGTTTCTTGGACCAATTCTTTCTAGATCTATTCACAGTTTTTTGCAAAACTATTTTGAGCTCTCTATTGCTCAACTCTACTTGACCACTAGACTGTGGGTGATAAGGAGATGCGATTCTATGATTAACATCATACTTAGCAAGCATCTTCGGAGAGCACCATGAATAAAATGTGAACCACCATCAGTCATAAGATATCTAGGGACTCCAAACCTCGGAAAAATAACTTCTTTAATCATTTTAATAGAAGTGTTATGATCAACACTACTAGTTGGAATAGCTTCTACCCACTTAGTAATGTAATCAACAGCAACTAAAATATGTGTGTAACCATTAGAGGCAGGAAAAGGTCCCATATAATTAAAGCCCCAAACATCAAATGGTTCAATAACAAGAGAATAATTCATAGGCATTTCTTGACGTCTACTAATATTACTAATTCTTTGACATTCATCACAAGACAAGTCAAACTTACGAGCATCTTTGAAGAGAGTAGGCCAATAAAAACCGGATTGCAATACCTTATGTGTAGTTCTATCTCCAGCGTGGTGTCCTCCATATGATTCAGAGTGACACTTGCGTAGGATCTGTTCCTGTTCATGCTCAGGTACACAACGTCTAATAAAACCATCTACTCCTTCTTTATAAAGGTGTGGGTCATCCCAGAAGTAATGACTTAAATCATAAAAGAACTTTTTCTTTTGTTGGTATGTGAAACTAGGTGGTATAAATTTAGCAACAATGTAATTAGCATAATCAGCATACCAAGAGGCAGTACGAGAAGCATTAATGACCGCTAATTGTTCATCAGGAAAACTATCATCAATAGGTAGTGGGTCATCAAGAACATTCTCTAGCCTAGACAAGTTGTCTGCAACGGGGTTCTCATCTCCCTTTCTATCAATAATATGCAAATCAAATTCTTGGAGCAGGAGAACCCATCTAATAAGTCTAGGCTTAGCATCTTTCTTTTCCATAAGATATTTAATAGCAGCATGATCAGTGTGAATAGTAACTTGGGAGTCAACAATATAAGGTCTGAACTTATCACAAGCAAATACGACTGCTAAGAACTCTTTTTCAGTAGTAGCATAATTTCTCTGGGCAGTATCAAGAGTTCTACTAGCATACTGGATAACATTCAATTTCTTATCAACTCTTTGCCCTAGAACAGCACCTACAGCATAATCACTAGCATCACACATAATTTCAAAAGGTAAATTCCAATTAGGTGGCTGAACAATAGGTGCAGTGATCAAAGCTTTCTTAAGTATTTCAAATGCTTCTACACAATCATCATCAAAGACAAAAGGAATATCTTTTTGCAATAAATTAGTCAGAGGCCTAGAGATTTTAGAAAAGTCCTTAATGAACCTCCTATAAAAACCGGCATGACCAAGGAAACTCCTTATACCTTTTATGTCCTTGGGACATGGCATCTTTTCAATAGCATCAACTTTAGCTTTATCAACTTCAATACCTCTCTCGGAAATCTTATGCCCCAAGACAATGCCTTCATTAAGCATAAAGTGGCACTTTTCCTAATTCAAGACGAGACTAGTGTCTTCACATCTCTGCAAAACTCGATCAAGGTTTCTCAAGCTATCATCAAAAGAGGATCCATAAACGCAGAAGTCATCCATGAATACCTCACAAATCTTTTCACAAAAGTTAGAGAATATAGCCATCATGCATCTTTGAAAGGTAGCAGGTGCATTACATAAACCAAAAGGCATACGTCTATAAGCAAAAGTACTGAAAGGGCAAGTAAAAGTAGTTTTTGATTGATCCTCCGTTGACACAGGTATTTGAGAGAAACCAGAATAACCATCTAGAAAGCAAAAATGTGTATGTTTGGATAGTCTTTCTAGCATTTGATCAATAAAAGGTAAAGGGTAATGATCTTTCTAGTAGTTTTATTTAATTTACAAAAATCAATTACCATCCTATAACCTGTAATAATTCTTTGCGGGATCAATTCATCTTTATCATTAGGAATGACAGTAATACCTCCCTTTTTAGGAACGCAATGGACAGGACTTACCCAATCGCTATCAGCAACGGGATAAATTATACCTGCCTCAAGGAGCTTTAGTATCTCCTTTCTTACCACTTCTTTCATCTTAGGATTCAATCGTCGTTGAGGATCTCTAACTGGTTTAGCATCTTTATCCACTTTAATTTTGGGTTGGCATAGAGTGGGACTAATGCCCTTAAGATCATCCAGAGTATATCCAATAGCAGCACGGTGCTTCTTCAGAGTTTTCAGTAATCTTTCTTCTTCTTGCTCTGAAAGGTTAGCACTAATAATAACATGATATATTTTCTTTTCATCAAGATAAGCATACTTAAGATTATCAGGTAATGGTTTGAGATCAAACACGGAATCACCCTTGGGTGGAGGGGGATCCCCTAGGATTCCAATAGGTAAGTTGTGTTTCAGAATAGGACCCTGTTGAAGGAACACTTCATCGGTTTCCCTTCTTTCATTCATGAGCATATCATTTTCATGGTCTAGCAAATATTGTTCTAACGGATCAGTAGGAGGCACGGCAATAGGAGCAAGACCAATAATCTCATCCTTACTAGGTGATTCTTTATCACGGGGTTGTCTATGAAACTTGGCAAAATTAAACTCACGAGACATATCCCCTAAGCCAATTGTAACAATATCCTTTTCACAATCAATCCTAGCATTAACAGTATTCAAGAAGGGTCTACCAAATATAATGGGACAAAAGTCATCTTGTGGGGAACCAAGAACAAGAAAATCAGCAGGATATTTAACTTTCCCACACAAGACTTCAACATGTCTAACAATCCCAACTGGTGAAATAGTATCTCTATTGGCAAGCTTAATTGTAACATCAATACCTTCTAACTCAGCGGGTGCGATATCATGCATAATTTCTTCATATAAGGAATGAGGTATTGCACTAGCACTAGCACTCATATCACATAATCCATGATAACAATGATCTCCTATTTTAATAGAAATAACAGGCATGCCTACAACAGTTCTATGTATCTTAGCATCGGGTCTAGCAATATTAGCAGTTTCACCACATAAATAAATAACATGCCCATCTAAATTATCATCCAAGAGATCTTTAACCATAGCAATACTAGGTTCAACTTTGATTTGCTCAGGAGGTGTATAAGTCCTAGTATTACTCTTACGAACAATAGTTGAAGTTTTAGCATGATCCTTCATCCTAACAGGAAAAGGTGGTTTCTCAACATAACTAGTAGGAACAATAGGATCATTATGCGTGATAGTCTTTTCTTCAACTGTAATAGGTGCACTACTTTTACTTCAATGGGAGGATTATATTTAAACCACTTCTCCTTAGGGAGATCAACGTGAGTAGCAAAAGATTCACAAAAAGCAGCTACTATCTCAGAGTCAAGTCCATACTTAGCGCTAAATCCACGAAAACCATCGGTATCCATAAAAGATTTAACACAATCAAACTTAGGTGTTATACCTGACTCCTTACCATCGTCGGAACCCCAATCTTCAGAGTTGCGTTTAATTCTTTTCAATAAGTCCCACTTGAATTCAGTAGTCTTCAGCATATAAGAACCAGCACAGGAAGTGTCGAGCATGGTGCGATCATTGAGAGAAAGCCGAGCATAATTTTTTTGAATAATCATTTCTCTTGAGAGCTCATGATTGGGGCATGAATATAACATTGACTTAAGCCTCCCCTAAGCTTGAGCGATCCTTTCTCCTTCGCGAGGCCATAAATTATATATTTAATTACGATCACGATGAACAAGATGCATAAGATAGAGCTTCTGGTGAAATTCCAACTTCAATCATTTATAATTCCAAGATCCCGCATCATCACATAGCCTATACCATGTCAATGCATCTCCCTTCAAAGATAAAGGGAAGACCTTCATTTTGACAACATCATCGGGAATACCTGCAAGCTTAAATAATCCACAAACTTCATCCACAAAGATAAGGTGTAAATCGGGATGCAATGTTCCATCTCCTGCAAAGGGATTAGCTAGCAGTTTCTCTATCATACTCGAAGGAATCTCAATGTAAATATTTTCAGTAGGTTCAGTAGGTTCAGGAGCAACTCTTTGCTCTACTGGTCGGGGTGAAGATACCCCGAACAAGCCCCTCAAAGGATTAGTTTCCATAGTAACAAGTGACAGAAAATTTCAGCACACTATATAAATGTTTCCTTACCAAGTTTCACTCACCAAAGGCGCTTCACTCCCCGGCAACGGCGCCAGAAAAGAGTCTTGATGACCCACAAGTATAGCGTATCTATCGTAGTCCTTTCGATAAGTAAGAGTGTCGAACCCAACGACGAGCAGAAGGAAATGACAAGCGGTTTTCAGTAAGGTATTCTCTGCAAGCACTGAAATTGTAGGTAACAGATAGTTTTGTGATAAGATAATTGTAACGGGTAACAACAAATGAAAGTAAATAAAGTGCAGCAAGGTGGCCCAATCCTGTTTGTAGCAAAGGACAAGCCTGGACAATTTCTTATAATGAGAAAAACGCTCCCGAGGACACATGGGAATTATCGTCAAGCTAGTTTCCATCACGCTCATATGATTCGCGTTTGGTACTTTGATAATTTGATATGTGGGTGGACCGGTGCTTGGGTACCGCCCTTACTTGGACAAGCATCCCACTTATGATTAACCCCTATTGCAAGCATCCGCGACTACAAAATAAGTATTAAGATAAACCTAACCATAGCATGAAACTAGTGGATCCAAATCAGCCCCTTACGAAGCAACACATAAACTAGGGTTTAAGCTTTTGTCACTCTAGCAACCCATCATCTACTTATTACTTTCCAATGCCTTCCTCTAGGCCCAAATAATGGTGAAGTGTCATGTAGTCGACGTTCACATAACACCACTAGAGGAGAGACAACATACATCTCATCAAAATATCGAACGAATACCAAATTCACATGACTACTAATAGCAAGTCTTACCCATGTCCTCAGGAACAAACGTAACTACTCACAAAGCATATTCATGTTCATAATCAGAGGAGTATTAATATGCATTAAGGATCTGAACATATGATCTTCCACCAAGTAAACCAATTAGCATCAACTACAAGGAGTAATCAACACTACTAGCAACCAACAGGTACCAATTTGTGGTTTTGATACAAGATTGGATACAAGAGATGAACTAGGGTTTTGAGAGGAGATGGTGTTGGTGAAGATGTTGATGGAGATTGACCCCCTCCCGGTGAGAGGATCGTTGGTGATGACGATGGTGATGATTTCCCCCTCCCGGAGGGAAGTTTCCCCGGCAGAACAGCTCCGCCGGAGCCCTAGATTGGTTCTGCAAGGGTTCCGCCTCGTGGCGGCGGAGTTTCGTCTCGTAAGCTTGCTTATGATTTTTTTTCAGGGTAAAAGCCTTCATATAGCAGAAGATGGGCACCGGAGGGCCACCAGGGGGCCCAGGAGACAGGGGGCGCGCCCAGCAGGGGTGCGCACGCCCCCCACCCTCTTGGCCAAGGTGTGGGCCCCCTCTGGTATTTTCTTCGCTCAGTAATTCTTATTAATTCAAAAATAACTTTCGTAGAGTTTCAGGATTTTTGGAGTTGTGCAGAATAGGTTTCCAATATTTGCTCCTTTTCCAGCCAGAATTCTAGCTGTCGCATTCCCCCTCTTCATGGTAAACCATACTAAACGATAGGAACATGTATAAGTCATGAAGAAAGCAATAGCAACGTACTAAACGATCAAGTGCTAAGCTAACGGAATGGGTCAAGTCAATCACATCATTCTCTAACGATGTGATTCCGTTCATCAAATGACAACTCATGTCTATGGCTAGGAAACTTAACCATCTTTGATTAATGAGCTAGTCAAGTAAAGGCATAGTAGTGACACTCTGTTTGTCTATGTATTCACACATGTACTAAGTTTCCGGTTAATACAATTCTAGCATGAATAATAAACATTTATCATGATATAAGGAAATATAAAAAAAAACTTTATTATTGCCTCTAGTGCATATTTCCTTCAGAGGGGGCGCCTCCACATTGCTTGGGGGGCAAGTTTCCCCCTCCTGCCCCCCCCCCCCCTCTAGATGGCATCTAGAGGGGTCGGCCCCCT
>NC_041391.1:612192551-612242509 GCF_002162155.2 Triticum dicoccoides | reverse complement strand
GAAGCCCTGCAGAAATAGCACAAGCTCCACCACCACGTTGTCATGCTGCCGGAGCTCTCCCTCAACTTCTCCTTCCCCCTTGCTGGATAGTCCCCGGGCTGTACGTGTGTTAAACGCGGAGGCGCCGTCCATTCGGCGCTAGATCAGATCTTTCGCGATTTGAATCGCCGTGAGTACGACTCCATCATCCGCATTCTAGTAACGCTTCCGCTTAGCGATCTTCAAGGGTATGAAGATGCACTCCCTCTCTCTCTCTCTCTCTCTCTCTCTCTCTCTCTCTCTCTCGTTGCTAGCATCTCCTAGATTGATCTTGGTGATACGTAGGAATTTTTTTGAATTATTGCTACATTCCCCAACAATCCCTGGTTGAAGAACCGGAGGAGCGCCCAGCGCTAGAGCATATGAGGCCAAGCATTGCGACACGATGCATGTTTCAGAAACATAGCTCCGGTTATAGAAATCGTCAAAGGAGTGCTCGGTATGTGAGCTCGTCTTCGTCGTGCTGGAGTAGAGGCGGCTGCTCGGGGTGCTGGGTCGGAGGAGGCGCGGAAGCTCTGGCGGCCAGCGGCGCTCTAAGGCTGAGACGCTCAGACTATGGTGTGGCAGCCGTGATGTCTCGGCGGACCTTTGCAGCAAGGTCCTTGTTGTAAAGCCCCTGAGCGCAACAAGCTAACTGTTGCAACGGTCCTTAGTTAGTTGCGACAGTAGATCGGACGGCTATTTGGGGTGACATCCGACGGCTGCTGAGGCGGCTGATCTAATCTGTTTATCACCCGGTGAACACATATCACCGCCCTTATTTCCTGGGAAATGATTTGGATCAGCCGGCGGATAACCACGCATGCGTCCGCCGCCTTCATGGTCGTTGGATTAGATGGTCAGAAGCAACGTATTTTAGACTAGTTTTTGCAACCAAGTGGTTGTTGCAATCCCCCCACCGCAATAACTGGTGTGTTGCGGGATCTAGATCTGAACCCCCACGAGAGCAGCCACCACTTGTGCTCCTCCCAAGCTCCCCCTCAATCCGACTCCTTCTCCCGTTGCTTCGCCCGCCACCGCAGACACTCGCCACCGGCAGCACGCCGGCGTGGGCGTTGTCGCGTCCGCCCACCTTCACCATGGACGTCGCCCCGTTGCAGTGCACCCAAACTCAAGCTGCATCCCGCCGTCCCGGGGGAGCACCCGCATCTGTGTCCACCCGGGGAGCTGCGTCCGCCGTCGCCCCGCTGTCCCGAGGGAGCACCGGCCTTTATTTCGACCGACGTGGTCGTTGCTTGCTGTCCGCTACCGTGAATTTCTGCAACAAAGTCTCTGTCACAGAAAAAAAACTGTAACAACCCTCTGCTGCAAAAAAAAACTAAATTCAAACAAGACCTTTATTGCAAAAAAAAATTGCAACAAGATTTCTGTTGTAAAAAGCTGAAACAAGACATCGGTTGCAAAAATAATTTGTTACTTCACCTATGTTACAACAAATTTCGCAACATAACCAGTGTTACAGAAAATTTCTGCAATATGACATGTATTGCAATGGTAGAAAGTGACCCTGGGTCGCTCAAGTGGCAGATCTGACGACTCGCGGGGCGGCGGATCTTTGCCGCGTAGCAGCGCCCTTATTTCCTTGAAATTATGTACTACAGATGATGGATCTAATCAACTGTGAAGGTTCGCTGTCCAGAGTCAAAGGACAGAAATCAAAACCAAGAAATGGTCACGCACAAGAGACAGAACTAGCTAGATTTGACGAAACAACTTAGAATATGATCCACTTCGTGGCATCGGCGCTGCTCCCGTCGGCGGCCTTCATCGTCCTGGAGTGCGCGACCGAGCACCCATCGACGGCCTTCTTACCCCCGGTCGCCGCGCGCAGCAACTTCGCCCAGAAGCTTGTCGCCGGCCTTTCCCTCCTCCTTCTCATCACCAGCACCACCTCGTCGCCGTCCACGGCCACCACCCGCTCGTGCCGCATCAGCAGCGACGGCCTCGCGGCGCGCTTGATCTCCCGGTGGAACCCGGGGCTCGCGGACCCCGACGACGCGCCGGTGGACGCCTCCGTGGACGACGCCTCCGAGTCCGAGTCCGAGTCCGAGCAGCAGGAGGAGGCCTCGCGCGCGAGGACGGACGGCAGCGTCGCCGAGGGCGAGAGGCGGGACAGGCGCTCCCGCAGGCAGAGCGGGCACACCCCTTGCTCCCCCTGCCGCCGGTGCCGCCTGCACCGCGCGCCGTCGACCTTGCTCAGCTTCTTGCCCATCACAATCGGTGCCGCGCCAATAGGATGCTCAGGTGGAGAAGCAGTTGTCGTTGTTGCTTGTGCGTCTGGGCGTGTGGCGGTCTGGGCAGGGCTATATACGTGGGTCGCGCGGGGAGTTTCGTGGATGCTGCGCGGGAACCGTGGTGGAGTTGCGATGCGATCGGGACGGAAATGGGCTGGCTGGCCATGCGTATGTACGGAGCTTGGCTGGGTCCGGGCTGGCGGCGCGTGCGCGAGGGAGGGCCGGGCTGCTCCTCGCACCGGCAGCGGCAGCCATGCACGGCTTTGTTTTCTGTTCCTTTTCACTTTTGATTTTGAGTCTCGCTTTGCCTTTGCTTTCATCTTCGTTGTAAAAAATGAGTCTTTTTGGAAGCTTCCGGCCCGGGATGTGGGACTGCACGAGGGGGATATTCATTCGTATCCTTTGGGTTTCACGGCCGGGAATTTTCGCTCCATTCTTCTCCCCTTTGCTGGGCTGCTTTCCGTTGAAATTATTTGGGTGTTTCGTCAGTGGCGGAACTAGGAATATTTGCGCCAGCAGGATGGGTTACTTCAGAACCATGATGCCGATGGTTTAGTGTGTTCGTGCGCTGTTGCAATTGCACTGCACCTGCCGGCAGGAACCCGAAGAAACTGCCGGCGATAGAGACGCACAGTACCTAGGAACATATGAAACGGACTGGATGTCGATGGATTGTGCTATGTTGTTCATTAACTCGTTGTTCCAAGCCTTGGAAAATACTAGTACATGACCGTATTTTCTTTGCGAAAAGGCGTAAGACTATGTATTATACTTCTTCCGTCCCAAAATAAGTTGTACTAAGGTTGAGATATTTATTTTAGAACCGAGGGAGCATATCACATGTCCTTACAAACACATCCTTTCACAAGAATAATAATACATCTAAAATCTTGGGGTGCTGAAGTCTTCTTTTTTTGCATCCATCGATAGCAAAATACATTTAAAATCTTGGGGGTGCCGAAGTTTTCTTCCTTTTGCATCCATCAACAATACGTCATGAGCATAGCTTCATGCTGCATCGGCGGAGCAAACACTATAAAAACGAGGAGCTTGTAGAAGCTACAACCGGCAAGTCGTCAAATGCAGACCAGTAGACGCCGGTGGGCGATCTGCGAAACAAATCGTCGCCTGGAAGGAAAAAAACTCGATAAGAGCCTGTAGAAACCCCAAAGATGATGAAGACCACAAAACCCACCAGAGCCCAGACCGATCCACCAGAAACCTAATCCAACCGAATTTCGAAAGACCCGCCAGAGACACATATTCCCACGCCTTCTGCCAACGAAAAACACACCAATAGAATGGGGATATGGCGGGGAGAACATTATTCCTACCCTGTTCGCTATCAAGATTCCGCATTCCGCTACACGGACCCCAGTTCACAACCCGCCAGTTATCCGGTATTTAAAAGATTGCATTGTGGCAACGCTCTCGCTTCATCGCCCCACACCAAAGATGAAGAGTTCCTTAAGAAAATCTGGAAAAAAAAATCACGCATGTCGCTATACAGATCTGATGTCAAGCTCGCTGCCATGTAGAACCGTGCACATGCCAGACCATTGATGAACCTCTCCGTGCTGGATCCTCTAGCCGCCGCGGGCTTCATCAACACCGCTATCGTGCACCCACCAACAAAGGCCACCACTCGAGCACACACCTCCTTCGCCGTCCCACAGCAACCCTCTAGCCTCCACAGCAAGCCCCTGGATCCAGACCTCCCTGCCGCCGCGGCCGCCTCGCGTATCATTATCGTAGTACACTACATTTTACCTCCCTTCTGCTAAAACGATAGAAACGAAGTGGCACAAAATGCTAGTGACACACTCCTATTGTTCACTGAGCCAACGTCGATGGTTACAATTCAAATTAGAGGGCGTCGGAGACAGCGAGCGGCGAAAAATGTTCATTTTCGACCTGATCAAGTCATATGATGTTTTCTGTGGAATTGGTCTCTGTCAGCCGAGTACGTGCCACGGACCGCACACACGATTTGACAGCTTCCCTGGTTCACCGGAGGACCCTTTTCGGTTTCCTTGGTTTCGCGCTAGGCTTGGACCGAGCGCCCAAAGAGAAGCACCAAAGCTGCGCCGTCGGTCCAGCTTACATGCATCATGCATGGACATGCGAGCGCGCGAGACCAAAGTTCGTTTGTGCTTTACTTGTGCCTCCAACTAGTCTCTTTTCCCCCTCGTTCGCTTGCAAGGACAAGAAGTTTTACACGCTGCGGATGGATTTTAGGGCATCTCCAACGCTGTGGAAATTTGGTCTCGCATCCGTCCGTAGACAAAAGAACAGTCCACGAACACGAATACGGAAACCGATCATCCAACGCTACCTGCATACAATTGAAATTGCATTTGAATTGACCGGATGAAAATTCATGCAAACCCGAGGAACTCATCAAAGTTCGGTTATAAAATAGCACAAATCATCCATACATAGCACGCAAATAAGTGAAATACAATAACAGTTCAAATTCAACCAAATTGACTGGGTATGCAATAAGGTTTTCATGAACAGGTCATGTCGTCCCACACCTACTGGCCCTTCAACTTCATCAAAGTGTACATACCTAAATGGCCGTCCCTCTATTCCGTGGCACATCGCGGCAACGCACACGGGTTACATAACGTGTGAAGCAACATTGTGTGATGAATGATTCAATAGACAAGTTAAGCAAAAAGAAGCAAAACTTACAATCTCCTCGGCTGCTGCGCGCAATGGCCACCTTGCCTTCAGCCTAGAACTTGGTGACGGTGGTGTGGATGGGTACCATCGATACGATATTGACCTTACATTGCGTTGTTAGATGATATGCATGTCGTAGGGCGCAATGCGCTTTCATGCGTGAAACGAATCATGTACGCGCTGCCAGAAGAGACCCTTTTTGTGCGTGCCTATAAAATCCACGGATACGGCCAACCACATATCGCACAACAACTCATCGTCCATGGTCGAGTACCTTGCCATCCTTCTTACTCTAAAAAAATGACTCAAAAATTAGCTCAATGTCATTTGACCGAATATCTGCTGGACGCGATGTCCTCCATGGACACCATTGACATGGGAGGAGGAGTGTACCTGGCTATGGATGGCTCCTAGGTGGATGACGCCGTCGTAAAAGTCGAGCGGGCGCGTCGGTGCTGGTTACGGAGGTCCGACAATGCCTATGTGGCGGCCGGAGAGGTACAACGATGTCGGAGGAGGAGGGTGAGGATGCAAAGTATGGGGCAGAAGGGACAGATTTGAAGAAAATGAGAACGAGAGGGGGAATTTAGCACGTCGAGGATGTCGAAGTCCTACGTGGCTGCTCTCTGAACTCCCGCAAAGAGTGCAATATTTCTACTGACGTTGGTGGGGTAGAAAAAAGAGTGCAATATCTCTACTGAAGTTTTTTTTGAGGGAAGGCCATCATGGCTAGCTTTATTGATTTCAAATAGGAATTACATCGTCTATGAGTTTGGAAACAAGACAAGCAGGGGGCTCATCAGTCCATGAACTACAAATCTTATTACAAAAACAGTAACTAGCTAGCACATGCGCCGCTTGATTCGAAGAACGAGCACAATGCTTAAAGATAACCTTCCCAATTGACAAAGACACGTCAACGCATTCCGCAAATACTGCTGCAGCCGAATCCCACCATTCTGTCTGTCCCGAGCAATAGTCAATAACAATTGAAGAATCTGACTCTGCCTCCACCCCGTTGAATCCTAATGAGCTTGCAAAGATCAATCCATCTCTCATCGCCATAGCTTCCGAGGTAACTACATCAGATGCATACTAAATATATTTGCACTGAGCTGCCAAAAAATTACCCTTCTCATCTCTAAGGATTGCCGCCGATGCTCCAGCACCCTCATCCGCATAGAAGGAGGCATCTACATTTAACTTAACAAATTTTGGACTGGGTTTCAACCATCTTTGTTCATTTGTCACCCTGTTCTTCTCATTTGCTTGATGAAAATTGTTCGCAATTGCTAGGACAGACATATGCCATCTCATTGGCGGGGGTGTTGCTCCATCATGAGTGTGTTGGCGACGAGTCCACCAGAGGTACCAACTACCAACAGCAAGAATTTGTTTAATATCCAAGTTCGGCTTCATTGGAACTGGCTTATCCTCTGCCAACAGTAAATGCTTCAATATTACCGAACCGGAGTGATCCACCGTTGCAGCTTCGTCAAGAATTTCCAATATGCCCAGGCCTCTCCAAAGTTCTCTGGCCGTGAAACATTCAAAAAGAAGATGTTTTATATCCTCAGCAGCTCCATGACAAACCGGACAAGCACCATCCGATCCCACATGCCTGTTCATCAGTATGGATTTTAGAGGGATGATTCCATGAAGAGCACGCCAGCAAAATATCGAAACTTTATGTGGTATATTTAGTTTCCAGAGTCTAGTCCACACTTCCGGAGCTTGGGATTGCCTTGGGCGTTCAACCATGTTTGTGTGTGTCCCAAAAGTCCGATACCACTGTATTTTGTACGCCGATCGTACAGTGAATATCCCTCTGCGGTCAGGATGCCACGCAATAAAATCGTCAAATGCATTGTGACTCAGCGGTATTTGCATAATTCGCCTAACATCCACCGGATTCAGAATTGTTCGAAGCAGTGCTTCATCCCATGTCCCTGATATAGGATCGATTAAGTCACTAACAAAATTGAGCAGAGTATGACCACGAGCTGAAATAACCTTCCTATCCGGGCTCCCTGAGATCCATGGATCAGTCCATATATTGACCTTCTCACCGTTTCCAATCCTCCAAATGTATCCCAATTTGAAAGTTTCCAATCCTTTCATGATACTTTGCCAAGTGAAGGAGGATCCATTTTTCAATGTAGCATGGAGCAGACTACGATTAGGAAAATATTTCGCTTTTAGTACCCTCGCACAAAGAGACTCTGGATTGGTTATGAGACGCCAGCATTGTTTTGATAGCATAGCAAGATTAAAGGAGTGGAGATCCCTAAAGCCCATCCCTCCTTCATTTTTTGGGTAACAAAGCTTTCACCAGGTGTACCAATGCATTCTTTTGTGGTCCTCGTCATCACCCCACCAGAATTGGGCAATCAAATCAGTGATGTCTTTATAGACCCCTTTAGGTAGGCTAAACACTGACATAGCAAACACCGGGATAGCTTAGGCCACCGCCTTAATAAGAATCTCTTTACCCCCTATAGATAATTGCTTTTCCATCCATCCCTTTAGTCTCTCTTTGATTCTTTCATAAAAATGTTTGAAACAATCGCTTCTATCAGCCCCCACCATTGCCGGCAGCCCCAGATACTTGTCAGACAATGCTTCAGTATCAATATGTAATTCCTGACAAATCTCAGTCCTTGATGTGGCCGGAGTGTTAGGACTAAAAAATACACTTGATTTTGGCAGACTCACCATCTGTCCCGAGCTATGACAGTAGGTATCTAGAACATGCTGTAAGGAAGCTGCATTTAAAACATCTGCTTTCATAAGAATAAGAGAATCGTCAGCGAATAAAAGGTGTGATACTGACGGTGCATTTCTACACACTCTAATTCCCTCTATGCCACCAGCTTCTTCTTCATACTGCAGTAAACTAGAAAGACCTTCTGCACATAAGAGAAATAGATAGGGAGAAAGGGGGTCCCCCTGCCTAATACCTCTCGTTGGAGTAAATGAATCTGTCTCTTGAGAGTTGAACCTTACTTTATATCTCACAGAGCTCACACATGCCATCATCATCTCAACCCACTGATTATCGAAACCGAGTGTGAGCATCATACCACGCAGAAAAGACCATTCCACCCTATCATAAGCTTTGTGCATATCAAGCTTGAGCGCACACAATCCCGTCTGTCCAGCTCTCTTATTCTTGATTTTGTGCACACATTCATATGCAATCAAGATGTTATCAGTAATTATCCGTCCTGGCACAAAAGCACTTTGTGTAGGGGAAATAATCTCTGGCAGGATACTTTTCAGTCTTTGAGCTAGCATCTTAGAAATTATTTTGTATAACACATTGCAAAGGCTAATAGGGCGAAATTGTGTTACCAGTTCTAGAGAATCTATCTTGGGTATCATGACAACAGTGGTGTCATTCCATTCAGCAGGTATCTGTTTGGAGTTGATAGCAGCTAGTACTTCCAGGGTTATTTCTTCTCCAATTAAGTTCCAGTACCTTTTAAAGAATACCGCGTGTAGTCCATCTGGTCCCGGGGCCTTGAAGTCTCCTATACTGAATACTGCTTTCTTTACATCATCAGCCGTAAAAGGCGCCATTAGAAAGTTATTCATTTGGTCAGAAACTTTGCGTTGGACCTTCTGCAATAAGGCCGGATCTGTATGCTGCACTTCTGAACTAAACAAGTGAGAGAAATAATTAAGAATGTGATTATTCAGCTCGGGCATTCCCTCCAGCCAATTACCCTCATCATCCTTTAACCGTTTCACAAAATTCTTTTTTCTTCTCGCCAAGGCAAAAGCCTGGAAGAAACCTGTGTTGCGATCTCCGTACTTCAACCAGTTTGCTCTTGATCTTTGCATAACCTGAATCTCCTCAAGTTCCAAGAGGTATTCTATCAGTTCCGCTAATTCTTTTCTTCTTTCTTCACTAGCATCGTCCATTGGTCCTGCCATAATTTTCTCAAGGTCTTTTTGCGCTTTCCGGAGCCACTTCTTTGGTTTCTTGAGGACCCTCTGGTCCCAGTCATGAAATAGGGCGTGCATCTTGTTTAATTTATCATATATATTGCTGATTGATGGGTCTGACCCGATATCAGTCCAAGCTTTCTCAACAGTGTCAGTAAAACTCTCCTCACGCAGCCAACGAGCCTCAAATCTCTTCGGTTGAGCATTGTTACTTGATCGGGCTGCCCCACTGTGGTATTCTGAATCCACTAGCAGAGGGCGATGATCTGAATGATTGAACTCCAAGTTTTCCAGTGCAGCTTGGGGGAACATATTAATCCAAGCATCATTGACTAGCCCATGGTCTAGTCTTTCTTTTATTCTTCCTCTGTACCAAGTGAACCGGTCACCAATGAAGCCCATGTCATGTAATTCACAGCCATCAATGGCATCCTGGAATGCACGCATATATTGGGGAGGTCTAGGATACCCTCCTTCTTTATCATGCAAGAACTGTATTTCGTTCAGATCGCCTATTAGTAGCCAAGGGAGATTATACGCCTGATGGAGTTGCCGCATACGACTCCATGTTAAATGTTTATTTTCCCACTTAAATTCTCCGTACATCCCAGTCAAGCGCCAAACAGTATTATTTATTTCCTCAATTTTAACATCAATGAACATTGAATCAAGAGCTAACCTATGAACTTTGATATTATTTCTCCGGTAGAGAGCGAGACCTCCCTTCCTACCATCACTAGGACACACCAGTTTATGGTCCATCCCCAATCTCCTACGCAAACACTCAGCCGGATAGATATCGAGATGAGTCTCCGACAAGAACATCACATCAGGGCTGCATCGTCGCTGGACGTCCAGCAACGCTCGAACCGCCGGGGCGTTCCCGAGCCCCCGACAGTTCCAAGCTAATATTTTCATTGCGTCCGGTCGTCCCCCACAAGGGAGGACGCCGATATCTCAGAGGTTGGAACATCTTTCGCATTGTTGATTGCATCACCATCATCGCACTTCTGTTTCTTCTTATTGGCGTTCTTCTGTGGTGTGTTCATCTCATCTTGGGTCTTACCCGGCTGGGTTTCTCCTTCTATTCTGTCCACAAGCCTCGCTACCACTGAAGGCTTATTAGGAACAACAGGAATCATGGCCAGCGCCGCAGAAGTAACCGGCACCAGAGACTCTGCAGTACACTTGCCTAAAATATTCATGTTCCTAGCATCCTGACTCTCATTACCATTCTGCTGATTTCCGGCCTCCGTTTCCATGTCAGCTGTTCCTTCATGAAATAATGCATTATGGCGCCAGCTTCGTGCCGCTCCCCATGCAGGAACAAAGGAAGGGTTTTCATTACCTTCTTTAGCATTGCCTGTGTATCCACCGGGAGCACCTCGACCGCGTCCGAAGCCGCGACCAGAACTGCGTCCAGAGCCGCGGCCGTATCCACGACCTCTTCCTCTTCCACGTCCACCATCAGCTAGCATGGAATCCCCCCATTCAAGTTTCGTCAGATCGTGCTCGCCAGTACCACATTCTTGATACCAGTGGCCTAGCATACCACAATTCCCACAGAAAATCGGCAACTTTTCATATTGAACCTGATAATACTTTGTCTCTTCCTTCTTTGTTATACCCACAAATCGTATCAGCTTCTTTGTCACATTCAGTTCAACCCTCACTCTAACAAATTCTCCTGCAAATCCCGCCGGAAGAGTGGTTTGCACATCAAGAATTTTGCCCATCTTCCTGCACATCCCTTTGATCGCTGCAGGGAACAGATAGTTGTCAGGGAGTTTTAGGATCCTCGCCCACACTACTATCTTGTCCAGTACCACAGAGCGTGGATTGGTAAATCCATCATACTCAGCCATGAGGACGCCCTGGTCACGGAATAGCCAAGGTCCCATGTTCATAGCAGTGTTCCAGTCCCCCAAACAATGGAATTGTACTGTGAAGAGGTTGTCCTCTATCTTTCTCCAGCGTGGTTCCTTTGCTGGATTCCATGCCGCTCTCATATCCGCATACAGGGCCGATGGACTGAACCCCTTTTCCGTGTGTACCTTTGCAATCGCTAGCCACTTGGCCGCGATCTGTTCATCCTTGAACTCATCTTCCCACACAAACTGGTCAACCTCATCCTCCTGCAGATCAAGACGACGCAGCAGCTCCTCAACAGGCTCACCACGCGGACGCGATCCACCAGCCTCCCCCTGCGATGCCATCTCACCAGTAGCTCTCAAGCCCTAGCCCTCTATCGAGGGGAGAAAAGAGACCCTACCCACCAGCACGCTCCGCCAGATGGGGATCGATTAGAGAGACGTGCCACGGGAGGGGATCGATATGTGCGATCGAAGGAGATGCAAACTCTCAGCGGCGGCGCCGCTGGAGGAACTCAAACCCTAACTCGAGGGGAACAACACACAATATCTCTACTGAAGTTGGTGAGGTAAAAAAGAGAGTGCAATATTTCTACTGAAGTTGGTGGTGACCAGTTTGGCCTCGCAGTTGCAGGCTTACAGCTCGCACTGCCACACACGCATCACTATCTAGCCTTGGATCGAATCGACTGGCACAGCAGTCAGCGCGTACGGACGGCGCGATGCCTTGCCCGCTAGCTGGTCGTACGGTATCGACAACAGCGAAACCACTCATGTATTTAAATACTTTTTGCTACACGGTGACGCTGCCGCGTCGGTGCCGCCGTGGCGGCGCATTCGTCTACGAATTCGGCACCGCGTCTACATCTTGCTTACATCGAGTCACACTCACGCCAATGTGATCGGTCTCGCCATGTCAGTGTCCAACTGTCCGAGACTCCTGGAACGCCGTGTCGCCGACGAGCACTAGGGTTTTCTATGTGCTGCACATAGCCTTGCCCACTGGCGCTCGTTTGAGATTTTCTCTACATTTATATAAAAGAAAAATTCCAATGCTTAGTGTTAGAAGGGAGAGAGAGGATTGGTGGAATAATTCGTTGTATTGCTTGAGCCTCGTGAGCATATTGATTAACTTGGAGTACAAGACAAGGCAGGACAGATCCTAGTCTATCTTATGTTTCCTAATTAACATTATACTCAACATCCCCCCGCAGTCACAACGTAGCGACGCAGACGGTGAGACTGGAGAAGAATCCGAAGGCAAGCCGACAGACACCCACCCACAGTCGCAACGGTCGATGCATCGCGGCGTCATGGCTGGAGTGAAAACCGATGAGGTTGCTCAAGCAGGCGGTAGCCCTTTTTTGTCGTTGTCGATGTAGCCGAGAGCGTGGGTGGTGGAGCCGTGGTCGAGGTAGTCGTGCGAAGAATGTCGTGGTCGATGTCGAGTCGGGGTAGCCAGCGTCGAGGAAGTCACCGTGGAGCCGCGGGCGCAAGGAGGCGCCGAGTTAGTCGTGGGCGCAGTGATGTCGAAGTAGTGGTGCGCCAGGAAGTAGATGATGTTGACAACGCGTCACGCCAGGGTTGCCAACCCTGGGGACACATCGTAGACGAAAGCACACGTCGGTGTTGCCAGCACCGGGCATGCGTAGACGGACGAAGACGAAGTTGACGAAGCGCCGCACCAGGCTTGCCAGGCCCGGGGACACGTCGTGGACGAAGGCACGCGGTGGTGTTGCCAGCACCGGGCATGCGTAGACTGGGACCTGCACGAGCTGTACGCCATGTCGAAGAAGTACGAGAGGCCAGCAGAGAAGGACTCGATGACGGTTGCGGCGCCAATCCGCGCGGGGCCAATGTCGCCCACGGTTGTCGGAGTAGATGAAGCGGTCGGGGTAGATGACGGCGACGCTGGCAACAGGTTGGTGCTGGACGAAGATGAAGGGGGTGGACGGGCGGCTGCAGCGGCTACGGAGGTAGCGGCGGCGGCGGCCAAAGAAGAGCGACGGCAGCGGCCTGACGACGGCGGCGGCGGCTAGGTTAAAAGTACGGCGGCGGTGCTCGAAGTAGGCGAAGAACCCTGACAGCATGACGAAGACTGGCGCGGACGGTGGCATTCCCGCGCCAAGGGAGACGCGCGGCGCATACCATGGGAGGTCGATGCGCGGTGACGGCGGAGTGGACCGCGGGCCGCGGCGCTACGGCCCGAAGGGGCGACGCAGGGCGACAGGCGGGTCAGGGCGATGGCGGGAAGACCTCGGGAGGTGGCAGGGACCGCAGGCTGCGACGCTGCGGCCCGAAGGGGCGACGCAACGGCGGTTCACGAGTCGGTGCAACCGCGGGGACGGCCTCGAGGCGGCGGCGGGGACCGCATATCGCGGCACTACGGCCCGAAGGGGCGACGCAGTGGCGACGCATGAGTCGATGCGGCCGCGAGGAGAACCACGAGGCGGCGGCGCTGCGGCCTGATCGGGCGACGCAGCGGCAGCCCGATGCTCGATCGGTGGAGAGGCGCGCAGTACTCAGGACGATCTTCACGGGACCTGCGGAGGCGCCCGTCACCAACGGGCCAGGTCGGTTGCGCGGCGTAGAGGAGGCGGATCACGGCGGCGAGCGAGTGATCAAGCCGATCGCGCGCGAGGTCGGGGACGCCGCTCGATGGAGGAGTGGTGGCGGCGGAGTCCGGGATGAGGCCGGCGACGATGGACGGTGTGGGATGTCGTGTGGACGAGCTTGTCAGCACCGGCACCCGGGCTGCCAAAGCAACGCCGGCGCCTGGGCAGTGAGGCCCAAGCGACCAACGGAGTATCGGCGCCCGAGTTAAGACAGCCGACGAGCCTGACGCAGCCGACGCAGCCGAGAACGAGGCCGGCGAGGTAGACCGCCGAGCCGCCGTGCAGACGCGGCGGAGGCGGATGATGTGGATCGATGGGCGGGTCGGCACGCGAGCGACGACTATGATTGGTCGTCGCATGGCGCGTGGCTGCCGGGTCGGGGCGATGCAGGTGTCCCGGTCGGAGCGGGGCGGTGACGACCGGCGCAGGGCTACGGGCAGACCGACGCGCGGACGCCGGCCGGCCCTGACGGGCCGCCTGGGCGCGCGTGGCTGCCGGGTCGGAGGAGAGGCCGGCTGGTCGCGCCAGGGTCGAAGTAGAGGCGCTCGGTGTCGACAGCAGCGGCGGGCGACGCAAACCGATCAAGCATAGATCGGAAAACCAAAAAGAAAAACACCGATCAAAACGACCGGCGAGAGAGTCAAAAAATCCGGAGCAAGGGCTCGGGAAAAAGACTCTCTAGGGCAGCTGGTCAACACGACCGGCGGACGAACCCTAGGTACGGGCGGCGTGGCCCCCGACGGCGGTCATGGAGGCCGACCGCCCCGGGGGCGGCGCGCAGGTGCGGAAGCGGCGACGGCTAGGGTTTAGGATCGACTTGCGATAGATACCATGTTAGAAGGGAGAGAGAGGATTGGTGGAATAATTCGTTGTATTGCTTGAGCCTCGTGGGCATATAAATAGGAGTACAATGATTAACTTGGAGTACAAGACAAGGCAGGACAAATCCTAGTCTATCTTATGTTTCCTAATTAACATTATACTCAACACTTAGTTTTGCCCCCCCCCCCTCCCTTCTCGAACTATCCAAAAAAACTTTATTAATCAAGCACTATCATTATAACATCTGAAAGTTGTATCCATAATCGCCGATGGTTTGTTGATGTTACCATTGCTCATTACTATTAGTCGCCCGCCCGTGTCAATGAAGAACACGAGTATAACAAATCTAGGATTTGTGCCAAAACGTAAATCAACATCCGTTGCTTGTGCAGAGCACCCTGTGAACATC
The DNA here is from genome assembly GCF_002162155.2 of Triticum dicoccoides. Taxonomy (NCBI): domain Eukaryota; kingdom Viridiplantae; phylum Streptophyta; class Magnoliopsida; order Poales; family Poaceae; genus Triticum; species Triticum dicoccoides. Next base: position 612,227,880 of record NC_041391.1, on the reverse strand, counting down.
ACCATGGACTCTACACCAACACCCCAAGTGCCACGAGGCTCAATGACTAGAGCGCGCGCACGCATCATCAAAATTGAGGTGAATTCACTCCTCTTCGAACTCCATATGCATTTTATTGAGACATGGCTACTACATCAAGCCAGAATGCTATGCATGGTTAGGTGTAAAAAGCATGAAGGACATGAGGCACAATGGAGACCGGGACGGAGGCACAGAGTGCAAGGACGAAGGCCGGAAGACAAGAGCAACCAAAGAAAGTCCTCCAAGTCGGACTATTGCAACTTCTCTCTTCTCTCTATTCCTTGTATCTCCTCTTTGAGGAACAAAAACCCTAGTGGAAAAAGAATTGCACTTGGATCTTCAATGCCTCCTTCAGGAGAAGGATTCCCCAAGTGAATCACCAAGACCTTCATCAACCCTAGTGGGTTTGGAGAATACTACCCTCAAGACCTCATCTTACTTTGTGGAAGTGGAAAGAACTACCCTAGCTACTTATCTTGCTCTAGTTATTTATGGATCTTGTGTATCTTGCATGGATTTGTGGACAAAGAGCATGTGTGATTGAATCTTGTCTTTGAATGTTTGTCCCCTTTGATTATTGAGTTGTGAAAGATTGGGCAACCTAGGGCTTGGCCCCTACATCAATCGCCCAAGTGTCATGATACAAATTTAATTGATATCACAAGTAAATATAAAAGCACCTCTAAAATATAATAAAAATACATAGCAAGGAAAAAAATGACTAATATATTTACATCACCATGTATGACAAATTTCCTTAAATCCACCATTAACTTCAAGATGAAACAACTGTATTGTTGTCACCTTTCACATGCATACATATGCTAGTGTACTATCATATTTCTTCATAATACTCCCGTTCTATACACACCGAGGAAGAGAACATCAAGTATCACATCACCTCTATACCCATGTACTATTATGAAAGGTTGTTGGGATCAGGTTCTCCGTCATGCTTGTAGTGATCATTACTTCGAAGAATTTCTGCACGCCGCAATTGATTGACACGATGAGATCGCCTCCGAGTAGGACATGTAACATGGACTGGAAGTAGCTTTTGCCGCCCAAATAGTTGCTCGTGACGCCTAAGTTGGCATGGCCAATGGAGCATAATCATCCATGCCCTCCTAAGACAGTTGTAAGCAATAGTAGTTTGGCCCCGACAGTGAAAGCATGGGTGAACGCGGCAACTTCTAGCACCTGTAGCTTCTTCCCTCCATCTTTATGCACGTGGACGACCAACACTTGTTGGGGAACGTTGCAGAAAATAAAAAATTTCCTACGGTTTCACCAAGATCAATCTATGAGTTCATCTAGCAATGAGAGAGAGGAGTGCATCTACATACCCTTGTAGATCGAGCGGAAGCGTTCAAGAGAACGGGGTTGATGGAGTCGTACTCGTCGTGATCCAAATCATCGGAGATCCTAGCGCCGAACGGACGGCACCTCCGCGTTCAACACATGTACGGTCAGGGAGACGTCTCCTCCTTCTTGATCCAGCAAGGGGGAATGAGAGGTTGATGAAGATCCAGCAGCACGACGGCGTGGTGGTGGATGCATCAATGATCTCGGAAGGGCTTCGCCAAGCTTCTGCGAGAGGGAGAAGTGTAGCAAGGGGAGAGGGAGGCGCCAAGAGCATGGGTGCGGCTGCCCTCCTCCCTCTTTATATAGGCCCCCTAGGGGGGGTGCCGGCCCTAGGAGATGGGATCTCCAAGGGGGGGCGGCGGCCAGGGGGTGGCTTGCCCCCCAAGGCAAGTGGAGGCGCCCCCACCCCTAAGGTTTCCAACCCTAGGCGCAGGGGGGCCAAGGGGAGGGGGCGCACCAGCCCACCAGGGGCTGGTTCCCCTCCCACTTCAGCCCATGGGGCCCTCCGGGATAGGTGGCCCCATCCGATGGACCCCCGGGACCATTCCGGTGGTCCCGGTACAATACCGGTAACCCCCGAAACTTTCCCGATGGCCGAAACTTCACTTCCTATATATAATTCTTTACCCCCGGACCATTCCGGAACTCCTCGTGACGTCCGGCATCTCATCCGGGACTCCGAACAACTTTCGGTTTACTGCATACTCATATCTCTACAACCCTAGCGTCATCGAACCTTAAGTGTGTAGACCCTACGGGTTCGGGAGACATGCAGACATGACCGAGATGCCTCTCCGCTCAATAACCAACAGTGGGATCTGGATACCCATGTTGGCTCCCACATGCTCCTCGATGATCTCATCGGATGAACCACGATGTCGAGGATTTAAGCAACCCCGTATACAGTTCCCTTTGTCAATCGGTACGTTACTTGCCCGACACTCGATCGTCGGTATCCCAATACCCCGTTTAATCTCGTTACCGGCAAGTCACTTTACTCGTACCGTAATGCATGATCCTGTGACCAGACACTTGGTCACATTGAGCTCATTATGATGATGCATTACCGAGTGGGCCCAGAGATACCTCTCCGTCATACGGAGTGACAAATCCCAGTCTCGATTCGTGCCAACCCAACAGACACTTTCGGAGATACCCGTAGTGCACCTTTATAGTCACCCAGTTACGTTGTGACGTTTGGCAGACCCAAAGCACTCCTACGGTATCCGGGAGTTGCACAATCTCATGGCCTAAGGAAATGATACTTGACATTTGGAAAAGCTCTAGCTAAACGAACTACACGATCTTTGAGCTATGCTTAGGATTGGGTCTTGTCCATCACATCATTCTCCTAATGATGTGATCCCGTTATCAATGACATTCAATGTCCATAGTCAGGAAACCATGACTATCTGTTGATCAACGAGCTAATCAACTAGAGGCTCACTAGGGACATGTTGTGGTCTATGTATTCACACGTGTATTACGATTTCCGGACAATACAATTATAGCATGAATAACAGACAATTATCATGAACAAAGAAATATAATAATAACCATTTTATTATTGCCTCTAGGGCATATTTCCAACAACACTCTATGATGGCAATGGTGTAGACTCCGGCAATAAGAGCTGAAACGCTACATAGGAACATCGCTTGGAAATTGAGCTGAGAGCTTAATCCGACCATGATGGAGGAGACCATCATACAGGGTACAACTAGTCTTAACATTTTGGTGGCCCTACTGCGAATTTACAATTTACATGTGATTATATGATACAAATGATGATTATAAGGTACATGTATGGAATGTAAAATAACTATTGAAAAAACTAGTATAGTGTTGTGCATGGGAGGGGGGCAAATGCCCCCCTAATATAAGGTATTAGTTATCCATTAGAAAGTCATCTTTTATTTAGTGTTAATGTCATGTTCTGCAAAAGACATTTTTAATAATGTAGTTGTTGGCATGGTCTAGGATCATCTCTGTCACGTGGTCGTGGATGGCGCTCTGCCTAGCCATTGTGCACACACCGCACCCACATACAACTCCTTAGGGATGTCGGAAAAATTTATGGTGATTGGCATGTATGATTGTGAGTTACTTAGGGCATATCCAACGCCAAACCATAAATATCTATGATATATATATGTCCGCTTTTATGTCCGGACATGGTCCATGGACATGATGCGGAAGAAAGCCATCCAATGCTATCACAAAGTATCTGGTTGGGAGGAGAAAACATAAGTGGGGACTTTGCATTTGATAGGATATATGTGGTTTAGTGTCCCATTGAAAGGAGAGAGGAGAGGGGGGCCATGCATGTGAGCTTAGGGACCATGCATGTGATTGGTTAATTGCATGTCCGGCCTTCGACAAATCTCATCCCCCGTTTGTTTCTTGCATACCGAAATCTGTAATCCGAACTGTTAAGCGGACATACAGAGGTCCCCATTGAATGACAAAAATAATCCAGACACTTATGGTTCAGATATATAGGAAAGGTTTGAGGTCTGTCTTGAAGCTGCCCTCACTACATGCATGTGCTTTGCTCGCGTGGAACAGCGGATGCCTCATGCGTGAGCCGACATGGTTTTATAGAGCCTTCATGCCTTTGTGAAACTGTCTGCTATCGATCAATCATGAATCATTGGAACGGTGGATGCCTTATGCGTGCGCTGACATGGTTTTATAGAGCCTTCGTGCCTTTGTGAAATACTATGCTATCGGGCAATCATGGATCATTGTCAGCGATCAGTAATGTATTTTTTCCTGATCTTGTTCTTTTTTTAGACGTTAAGGTTTTTCGTTTTATACTGTACAAACGCATATTCTATGTCCATGAGCATCCCTGGGATATTGAGCTGGCATAACATTTTTAGATTGGTGAAGTCACTACGTGCGTCTCTTGGTCGACGGGAACGTCTCGTCGCACTAAACGAACATCGTCGAAAAACATGAAATAAATTCAAAAAAATATGAGCACTAGGGCCAAGTCTACGACTTGAACCTTGAGCAACATTGAGTTCGCCTATATACGTCAAGATTAACATGTTGGCAAATGATAGGGCAGTCGCTGTTGCAGCCAGCCGTGTATGCATTTTTTTAAATTCATGATTACTTTTTAAAATTTGAGAATATTTTTGAATCCACCAAGATTTTTCAAATTCATGAACTTCTTTTATATCATGATTTATTTTTTCAAATGCGTAAACAATTTTTTGAATCCGCATCCTTAAAAAAACCATGAACACATTCAAATTCATGAATATTTTTTCCAAATCACGAACTTCTTCAAATCTATAAAAAAAAACCAAGCCTGCTTTTTCTGTGCTGGTGGAGTCTTTCTTTCCACAAGATAGAGCGAGAAAAGGACACATACAAAGAGGACCGAGCGTCTCTGGAATTTGTGTAGTCGTATAAGAGCAACTCTAGCAGACCCCGCATCGCGCCCCGGCCCGCAAAATAACTGTCAAATTGCGGGTCGGGGCCAAAAAAGAAGCTCGAGCAGACCCCGCATCCCGCCCCGGTCCGCAAAATATTTTGCGGGGCGCGGCAAATATTCTCTCCCAACCTCTATCTTCACGGGCTGGGAGGCGATCCGAGTTGAACCCCTATCCGGCGCGAGATTTGGCGGGAGGGACATTTCCGCGCGCCCTTTCCCGCTCCCCGCACCCTCCGCCACCATTGCTCCCCCTCCGCAAGCTCCGGTTCATCCTCCGCGGCCGTTCCTCGTCGCCATGGACGCCCCCTGCTGTTCCCCATCACCGTCGAGGTCGCGCATGCTCCTTCCCCTCGGGCGGATCTCGTCGCCGGCCATGTTGCCCCGCCGCCGTTGCCCAAGCACACGCCGCGCCGGCTCGCAAGCGGCAGGGAAACATGGTTATGCAGGGCGGGAATCCGTTTGCCCCCGCCGCGACGGCCCACGCTCCGGGCGCCAACGCCGCAGTGCGATCCCGGCCGGCGGCGGAGAATACCGGCAAGACCGCGGGTGTAAAGCGGAGGAAGGTTCCGGCTAGAAGGAAGCCACCTTCTTCAACCTCTCAGTCTATCCCCCGCAAGGAGGTGCTCCGGCGATGCCGTTCAACGGTGCCGCTCCCCCCGCGAGCGAGGTGTTCGACGAAATGGCTGCAAGGTATGCCTCTTCGGTCTAGCGATTCCCTTTCATTTTTGCCATTAGTGTCGATAGCTCATGACTTCATATCATTCGCTATAGGGGTGCTTCGAACAATGCAACAACCAAGTCCGTGAGCTTGTTGGACACGAACGCGGTTGACATTGATCAAGCCCCTTTCGAACCATTCGACTACAATGAAACGGAAGGCGGCGTGGATGATCATGGTTGTGCGGACGAATTGGAGGAGATCGAAGCGGAAGCGTTTGAGGAATCGCAGTCAAAGAGTGGGAAGAGCCAAAGATCGAAGAACTACACGATCTTGGAAGATCAAGCTTTGATCCAAGCATGGAGTGCAGTGTCTCGTGATCCATGCACGGGTGTTTCTCAAACCGCCAAGTGATATTGGCAAAGGATCGAAGATCAATACTTCCGCATTATGAGAAAGTATCCCAATAGGACTCCACGCACATTTCAGTCGCTTCAAGGGCGTTGGGAGAATATCAAGCATATGTGCAGCCGTTGGGCAACTTGCTTGGAGCAACTACGCAATGCACCTCCAAGTGGCACCATAGAATCCGATTATGTGAGTTTGTTTTTCCTTTGTTTAAGTTGTGCATCATCATAATGTATCATGGGAAGTAATTGCATCGCTTTGTTCACATTTTGTAGGACAAGATTGCTCAACATAGATACAAGGCCATGAAAGCTTCGGAAGGCAGATTCTTCAAGTTAGAGCATTGTTGGGAGTTGCTTCAAAAGTGCGATAAGTGGAAGTTGATCGATAGAGAATCCCCACCAAAGAGAGGCTCACTTGTAAACATGGATGAAGACGAAGATGATGATGGCCCAAGAAATGAGCACAAGCCCGATGACGACAAGAAGACGAGAGAGAAGATCAAGAGAGAGCAAGAAGCATCAAACTTGAGGGAGAAGATTGATGCCATGGTGCAATCAAACGAGATGTTGTTGTTGAAGTCGTTGGAGATCAAGAAAGAGTTGGCCGAGAAGAAGGCAAAAGATAAGCAAGAAAAGTGGCAAATGCTCAAGGAAGAGGGGCTCCGCAAAGCTGCCATTGAGGAGAGAAAAGCACGCGCCTCCGAGAACAAATCGATGTCATTGTTGCTCGCCGAAGAGAACAAGATCATGTCAATGAACCACAATGACATGGACGACCTCACCAAAACATGGCATGATATGGCAAGGAGAGAGATCTTGAAGAGAAGAATGGTAGCTTCGGCCGGTCCGTGTTCAAGTTTCGGTGATGTTTTCTCTGCTCCATATGGTGGCAATGTGGATGATTTCGATGTGGGAGTTGGAACAAGCGAGAGAGGTGGATTCGGTGGCACCGATGAACTTCAATTCGGTGGAGGTGGATTTCATGGCGCGGAGTGAAGATCGACCCCCAAGATGATGCCAGACAGGGGCGCAAACCTTTTGCATGCCCTCTTTTGCGCTATGAACTTCGCTTTTATTTGCGCGCAAACTGTTTATGTGGTTTGAATTTAAACTATTTGCCAAACGTATTTGCAGTTTTTATGTTTGCGGGTCTTCGCGGTGGTGCCCGAGCAGAACCCGCAGAAGCCGACCCGTAAAAAAGCATATTTTGCGAATATACTTTTTTACGGATCCGTTTAAGGGGTCTGCATCTGTGCCAGCTCGCACCGGCCCGCAAAAATGGTTTTGCACGAACTGCGAACGAGTTTTGCGGGTCGGCGGGATGGGGGGTCTGCTAGAGTTGCTCTAACCGGATCATGCAAAACTTTGGCAAATGGAGTAGTACTACTACCAAGCAAGAACTAACACAGTTCAATGAAGCCATGTTATTTCCTTGAAATATGTACATACCATGGATCTAATTAACTGTCGATCTCTCCGGCCCTGACGGCCGGAGTCAAAAACCACACCGAACAGCGGATTAAGCCGGAAAAATGGTCGCAGACAAAAGGCAGAACTAGCTAGAATACGATCCACTTCGTGGCAGCTGCGCTGCTCCTGTCCGCGGCCTCGATCGTCTTGGAATGCGCCAGCGAGCATCCGTCGACGGCCTTCTTGCCCCCGGTCGCCGCGCGCAGAAGCTTCGTCCAGAAGCTCGTGGCTGGCCTCTCCCTCCTCCTTCTCATCACCAGCACCGCCTCGTCGCCGTCCACGGTCACCACCCGCTCGTGGCGCATCAGCAGCGACGGCCTCGCGGCGCGCCTGATCTCCCGGTGGAACCCGGGGCTCGCGGACCCCGACGACGCGCCGGTGGACGCCTCCGTAGACGACGCCTCCGAGTCCGAGTCCGAGCAGCAGGAGGAGCGAGAAGCCGCCTCCCCGCGCGCGACGACGGACGGCAGCGACGCCGAGGTTGAGAGGCCCGACAGGCGCTCCCGCAGGCAGAGCGGGCACACCCCGGGCGCCCCCTGCCGCCAGTGCCGCCGGCACGCCGCGCCGTCAACCTTGCTCGGCTTCTTGCCCATCGCCATCTACGCCAGTAGGATCGACCACGGGATGTCACGGCCGGTCAGCGAGTTCTCCGGGTAGAGTGGTAGTTGTTGTTTCTGCGTCAGGACGCCGGCGTGTGGGCATATATACTAGGTGGGTCAGGTGCCGTTGGCGGGCGCGCGGGGAGTTTCGTGGATGCTGCGCGGGAACCGTGGTGGACTTGCGATGCGATCGATCGGGATGGAAATGGGCTGGCTGGCCATGCCGTACGGAGCTTGGCTGGGTCCTGGCTGGCGGCGCGTGCGCGCGGGAGGGCCGGGCTGTTCCTCCCACCGGCAGCGGCACGGTGGCAGTGGCAGCCATGCACGGCTTTGTTTTTGTTCCTTTTCACTTTTGAGAATCTTTTTACTTCTCTTTGTAAAAAAGGGGTCTTTTTGGAAGCTTCCGGCCGGGGATGTGGGATGGCACGGGAGGGATATTCAGTGATATCCTTGGGTTCCACGGCGGCCGGCGGGGAATTTCGCTCCGTTGTCGCCGCCTCTTGTTGGGTTGCTTTCCGTTTGACTTAATCCCAGGAGATGTGCCAATAGGCAGAACCGTGACGTTGATGGATGAGTGTGTTCGTGCGCTGTTGCACTTGCACTGGCACTGCACCTGCCGGCAGGGAGCCGGAGAAACTGCTGTGTTGGTTAAATGACGGGGACGTGACGGTGCCCATCGAGCAATATATGAAACGGACTTGATGTCGATGATAGATTTCCGAAAATGCTATTTGACGAATGTTTGTCGGGAGGCCGATGCTGGCGAACGTCCTTCCTACCGTTTGATCTGGCTACACAGATCTTGACACAAAATCCGACGCCAGGTCAGTTCTCTGAAATAGTTCACTGTAAGTAATCTCCAGATGAACGTTCTTTTTTGTTATTTCTTCAAAAAGAGTGTGCCCTGCTACAGTTTAGCCATGCACTCACTAGTTGGGTTAGAGAGGTCCTAGTGAATACTTTGCACTCAACACCTTTTAAGTATTCGAGTTATTTTTCACCCGCAAAAAAAAAGTATTCGAGTTATTTTAAAAAAATATCTTTTTTATTCGAGAAATATCTAAAAAATCCTGAAATTTTCCATTGTTTGAAAGAACCAAAATCCCTATTTCTAGAGGGGATTTTGTTTCCTAAATTACCATGTGCATTTTTATTATATGTAGCATGGCATTTTTTATGTCTTTTAATGCCCCTGTGGAATTTTTTATTAAGAGCATGACATTTTAATAATTAGTAACTTGTCATTTTTATTATTAAGAGGATGTCAGTTTTATTATTAAGAGCATGTAATTTTTATAATTGTTAGCATGGCATTTTAGTTTCTCAACAGGATGGAATTTTAATAATTAAGAGTATGGCATTTTTATTATTAGGATGATGACAATTTTATTATTAACATATGCTAGCTTTATTATTGAGAGCATGCCATTTTTATTAGTTTTGACATGGCATTTTTATTATAAAAAGGATGGCATTTTTAATTTTTAGAGGATGGCATTTTTTGTTCTAAATTGCATGGAAGTTTTTTGGCTTATCCAAATAAATATTATATCTAGAGGATGTCTATTTCATAAAGTAGCACGCCAATTTTATATTTTTAGAGCATGATATTTTCATAATTTTGTGTGTACTTTTTTGTTAATGGCATTTTTTCTAGACGATGGCAGTTTTAAAGTTTAACATGTCAAAAAGATTCTAGATCACTCAACCTTTTTTGTTTAAAAGTTGTAACATGGCAATTTAATAAAAATAATTAACTTAGGTGGGATTTTTGGGTCTCCAGGGCTGGCCCTGGCCTGCCTACTGGCGGACGAGCAGAAATGGTCGCCGGAGCTGCTCCCCCAGGCGAACAAATCATTCGATGGGAGTAGCTCCCTCGCGATCGAATGCCATATATTAGGGTCCTTGATTTGTGCTAGTACTCACTCCGTTTCTTTTTAGTCTGCATATAAGATTTGGTCAAAGTCACATTTTATAAAGTTTGACTAACTTTATAGAAAAAATATCAACATTTACAATACAAAAGTTGTATGTTATGAAAATTAATTTCATCATGCATCTAATAATATTGATTTCATAGTGAATGTTGATATATTTTCCTATAAAGCTAGACTTTGGACAAATCTTATATGCAAACTAAAAAGAAACGAAGAAAGTAATAAATAATTTGTGGTTTGATGACTCAAACATAGTACTACTACTACACTTTAGGCCTCTCTGGTTTGTAATTTTTTTTATAGAAATTCTACTGGATAGGACTTCAGGCTTCCTTTGGTTTACAGAAATATTATAGAAATTATAAAGGGTAAAGCTTTTGTAGAAAAATTCTATGTAACCTTTCGGGTTGTAGGAATGAATTCCTATTTTCATGTCAGATAGGAATCAATGCTTCACATTTCACAAGAAAAAAATATTAGTCTAGACTCAATGAATTTTTATTTATCATATGCATGAAATGACATTTATTTCTCTATAAAAATTAAGATACATACCATCTCACTTTACATGATTTTTATTTCTATCCTATGAACCAAAGGGAGGCTTTAACCTCAGCTTGAACAGAAATGAAGCGGCGGAAAAGGTTAGTGACACACTCCTATTGTTTACCAAACGAACGATGATGGTTGCACCCTTTTTCCTTTGTCTTAGAGGGGCGGCGGAGACGGCGACCGGTGAAAATGTTGATTTTCGACCTGATCAAGTCACATGATGTTTTCTGTGGAATTGGTCTTCCATAGACCGCATGATTTAGAGTATATAGCAAAAATAACTACCACATTATGGACTATGTCTACAAAAAACTGTCATTTTTTTTTCAAAAAACTAGCACAAAAGTGGTTGGTTGTTTCAAAAAACCCTAATGGTTGAGCTGTTAAGTTTTAAGCTAGATTATGACAGCTCGGGCCCACTCGTCGGGTTGACCGTTAGGTTTAAACGTTAGGTTGACCATGGACCGTTATGACAGGTAGGGCTCAAAATATTTTTAAAGAAGCAATCAGGTCCCTGTTATAATTTTTTAAAAGCAATTGGGTCCTCGTCCGCGAGCTCGTCGTCGGAGCAGATGTGTTGGTTTCCTGGCGTTGCTTGGCCTTGGCCAGCGGCAAGCAACAGTTGCTCGCATCTGGCGCCGCCCAGGCTGCTGCTCATGGGAGCATCTGGCGTTGCCCGGGCTGCTGGCCACCAGAGCCACCCCGTCGTGTTGCTCACCCGCCGGGCTGCTGGTTGTCGGGGCTCCCCGTGGTGGTTCTAGCCCGCCCGGGTTGTTGACCGCCGGAGCCACCCCGTGGTGCTGCTCACTCGCCCGGGCTACTGACGATGGTGCTCCTCATGGTGTTGTTCGCATGCCAGGGGTATTGCCCGTGAGGGACTTCCCATGGCGCGGGCTGCACAGGGCTGAGCACACGGGCGTGCCTGTGGCGGCCGTTGTCGGTGGCAAGTAGCGGGCGGGACGGAGCTCCAAGGGTTGCTGCCCTGTGGGTGGACACGGGGGAGCTCCAATGGCACCAGCGGTGGCGGAGCTCCAAGGGCAAGCAGTGGCAGCGGCGCAGCCTTGGTGCCGACCATGGTGTGTAAGGTAATGAGAGGGAGAGAAGAAAGAAAAGGGAAAGAAGAGGGAGCTGACATATGTGGGCCCTAAATGTAAATTAACGGTCAAACAAACAGTCAACTAACAGTTTATTTAGGTGCGGATCAAATCTGTCATGAACCGGATCAATTTTAAATAACATAGTCATTTGGTTTTTTTGAGCAGCCAGCCACTTTTGTGGTAGTTTTTTGAAAAAAAAAATGGTAGTTTTTTATAGACATAGCCTGTAATGTGGTTTTTTTTTTTGGCTATATACTCGCACGATTTGACAGTTTCCCTGGTTCCATCGAAGAGACCCTTTCGGTATCCTTGGTTTTGCGCTGGGCTGGACCGAGCCCAAAAAGAAGCACCAAAGTTGCGCCATCGGTCCGGGTTCTATGCATGCGCATGCGCGCGGTCGAGACCAAAGTACGTTTTCATTTTACTTCAAAAACAAATGTTTTCATTTTACTTGCGGGACGCGCGAGTGTCTATGTTTGGTCCGCTCGCACACGCGAAGTATCTACGAGACCACGTTTGCTACGGCCTCTTCCCATTCTCCCCCCATAGCTTGCCAGGACAAATTTTGCACCTGCGTTGGGTAAAGTGGATGCGAGGTTGGCAAAGGTTAAAATATTTATTTGCCGTACGCCCAGTGGCGGATCCAGGATTGGAGCAAGCCCCGGGCCTAATTTTTTTTTTGTCGCGAGATAAAAACTTAACCTCCATCAATCTATAGCTACTTCAAATATGACTCAATTGCACAAAAAAATTAGAATTTAATCCCAATGCTTAAAGATACAACAAAATAGATAAAAAAAAAAGATGACAGAAACTACGAATAGTGCGTGCAGTAAAAAGAGTACCAAATCAATTGCTAGCTTCACCAGTGTCTTCCATAACTTGATCAACGGTGGAAGAAGAGCCAACACCTTAGAGAAATGAAAAGCAAAATTTCATAAGAGAAGATATAAATATCAAGTGAAACAATTAACATTGTATAGAGTTGAAAACTTACTACTACGACGAGGTAAAATTCCTTTGTGAGATATATAGTATTGAAAGCGATATATAATAGCATCATCATCAACCTTTGCAAATATTTCTCGCTCAATATTGCACACCATGGAATTGTTCAACCAATCATCGCCCATCTTATTCCTCAACAAATCATAGCAACAGCAATATTCACATTCAAATAAGCACAGCAGCACTTCGATTGGTTCATTCAGGTTTACAACACCATGTACTACGGAATTAACACTAGCTTCTGCAAGCGTGGAACATCTCTACGGAATGCAATGTTTGACATCTCTATGGAACATTCAAATAAGAAATAAGCAGCAGCAATTCAAATGCAATTGAATGTTGAATCTTCAAAAAAATTATCAACAGCAAGTCCTCAGTGGGTCAGTCCCGTCAGTCTTGCTGGGCGTGGGCCGGAGCAGAGCAGGAGCAAGGAGAGGCCGGACAGGAGCAGAGGCAGGAGAGCTAGCCGGCACGCACCAGAGTAGCAAGCCAGCAGGGGACCAGGCAGGGCGAGCGGCGGAGGCGCGGAGCAGCAGCCAGCAGCAGGCGAGCGGCGCTGCGGCGGATGGCGCGGACGAGCGGCGGAGCAGGCGAGAGGCGGAGGGAGGGCGGGACCGCGGGAGGGAGTCGCCGGAGCCAATCCTGGCCGGAGCGGAGTCACCGGCGGGCGTTGGCGGCTGCCTTGCCGCACCCAATCGAACGAGAGCACTGGTGCGGGCTAGGCTGAGAGACTGCGAGTCGGGGCGAGGGGGTTCTACCGTCCTGGGCCAGGTATAGTTGGGCTAAGCCCCGGGCCCATTCAAAAACATGCCTAGGTAGTAACTAAAAAAAAGGCCACGCCCCGGGCCTGGGCCCTGGGGGCCTGGGGCCCAGATCCGCCCCGGTACGCCTCATGGCACTCTTCCGTGTCGTGTTAAGCTAGCAAATAGACATGTAAAAGTTTCACCCAGTTGTCTTGTCTGCTCGTCTGGTCCAGAAGACATAAAGCATGTGTTGCTTTTATGCAACAAGGCAAAAGAAGTGTGGAGAAGACTAGGGATGGATGATATTATCGACAGAGCTTGTGAAGTAGATTATGTGGGTGAGACAGTTTTGGAATATCTACTCTCAATGCCAAATCAGGAGTTATGCATTATGTACAATCAAAATGTGCGTGAAATGATTGCCATATCAGCCTGGTACTTGTGATGGGAAGACGTAAATTGGTCCATAACGAGGCAACTCAAAACACACAGCAAAATTTCATGGGGATACGTGCTCTTACAGCCAACTTTGCTATTGCCTCCTCGCCAAAGGTTTTCATGAAGAGAGGGTGGTGGTCTTGCCCCCCGACGGGGTTTGTGAAACTTAACATTGATACTTCTTTTAACCATGATTTACTTAGGGGTACGATGGGGCGGTCTTAAGCGACGATAAAGGTAGGTTCATCGCTGGGGGAAATGGTAAGATTGACTGGTGTGCGGATGTACTGATGGCTGAAGCTCTGGCCCTAAAATTCATCCTATCACTGGCGCAGAGGACAAGATGCAACCACATTATTATTAACTCGGATAATACGGAGGTGACCGACACCATGAAGGAATGAGGGTGATCATCGGGAGCAACATCAGCAATTTTTATGATTGTTTCTATTTAGCTTGTGATTTTTCCATTTCTAGATTTGAGCATTGTATTAGAGAAGTAAATAAAGTAGCTCATGAACTGGTCAAATTGGCTAGATTTTCTTTCATTTTTGAATAGTTTGAAGAGCCAAATAGGGATATTGTACCAATTCTCATAAACGACGTAATGGTTATCTCTAATGAATAATGTTTGACTTTCTTTTAAAAGAAAAGTGGATGCGGGGTTCAACCCCCCCCCCCCAAATCGTTTGCTGCCGGCGTGCCAGCCGAGGCGTTCGGCCGGTCCCGCGGCGTGCGTTCGATCAAAACAGATCGCACGTCTGTACACTAACGAAACTCACCGCTTTTTTCTCGTGGGTCCAGCAACCGCTCCTCCGTCGGTCTTATTTTCTCCCGCAAATCACTCTCGTCCACTCACGTTTCTTCTTCCTCTGTTTTGCCTAAGCTATCTCCTGCTCTTCCCTGTCTCTCGCGGCCATCTTCTGTTGGGGAACGTTGCAGAAAATTAAAATTTTTCCTACGGTTTCACCAAGATCCATCTATGAGTTCATCTAAGCAACGAGTCAAGGGGAAGAGTTTGCATCTACATACCACTTGTAGATCACGAGCGGAAGCTTGCCAAGGGGATGGTGATGATGGAGTCGTACTCGAACGTGATTCGGATCACCGATGTCCAAGTGCTGAACGGACAGCACCTCCGCGTTCAACACACGTATGGGACGGGAGACGTCTCCTCCGTCTTGATCCAGCAAGGAGGAAGGAGAGGTTGAGGAAGGCAGCTCCAACGGCAGCACGACGGCGTGGTGTAGTTGGTGCAGCAGTACTCCGACAGAGCTTCGCCAAGCACGTACGGAGGAGGAGAGGTGTTGGGGAGGGGAGGGGCTGCGCCTTGAGTTGTGGTGTATTGCAGCCCTCCCCTCACCCCTCTATATATAGGGGAAGGGGCAAGGGGGGCCGGCCCTCTAGGGGAAACCCTAGGGGGGGCGGCGGCCAAGGGGTGGGGGGCTTGCCCCCCAAGCAAGGGGTGTGTGCCCCTTTTAGGGTTTCCCCCCCAACCCTAGGCGCATGGGCCCAAGGGGGGGGGGCGCCAAGCCCACTAGGGGCTGGCTGCTATCCCTACGCAGCCCAAGTGGCCCCCTGGGAGGGGTGGTCCCTCCCGGTGGACCCCCGGAACCTTTCCGGTGGTCCCGGTACAATACCGGTATCACCCCGAAACTTTCCGGTGCCCGTTTAACAACTTCCCATATATAAAACTTTACCTCCGGACCATTCCGGAACTCCTCGTGACGTCCGGGATCTCATCCGGGACTCCGAACAACATTCGGTAATCACATACTTGTCTTCCTGATAACCCTAGCGTCACCGAACCTTAAGTGTGTAGACCCTACGGGTTCGGGAGACATGCAGACATGACCGAGACTCTCCGGTCAATAACCAACAGTGGGATCTGGATACCCATGTTGGCTCCCACATGCTCCTCGATGAAGTCATCGGATGAACCACGATGTCGAGGATTCGATCAAACCCCGTATACAATTCCCTTTGTCAATCGGTACGTTACTTGCCCGAGACTCGATCGTCGGTATCCCAATACCTTGTTCAGTCTCGTTACCGGCAAGTCACTTTACTCGTACCATAATGCATGATCCCGTGGCTAACACCTTGGTCACCTTGAGCTCATTATGATGATGCATTACCGAGTGGGCCCAGAGATACCTCTCCGTCATACGGAGTGACAAATCCCAGTCTCGATCCGCATAAAACAATAGATACTTTCGGAGATACCTGTAGTGCACCTTTATAGTCACCCAGTTACGTTGTGACGTTTGATACACCCAAAGCACTCCTACGATATCCAGGAGTTACACGCTCTCATGGTCAAAGGAAGAGATACTTGACATTGGCAAAGCTCTAGCAAACGAACTACACGATCTTTGTGCTATGCTTAGGACTGGGTCTTGTCCATCACATCATTCTCCTAATGATGTGATCCCGTTATCAACGACATCC
Source organism: Triticum dicoccoides (assembly GCF_002162155.2). NCBI lineage: Eukaryota > Viridiplantae > Streptophyta > Magnoliopsida > Poales > Poaceae > Triticum > Triticum dicoccoides. The sequence continues at coordinate 612,211,683 of NC_041391.1, read as the reverse complement.
AATGTCCATAGCCAGGAAACCATGACTATCTGTTGATCACAACGAGCTAGTCAACTAGAGGCTCACTAGGGACATATTGTGGTCTTTGTATTCACACGTGTATTACGATTTCCGGATAATACAGTTATAGCATGAATAAAAGACAATTATCATGAACATTGAAATATAATAATACTTTTACTATTGCCTCTAGGGCATATTTCCAACAGTCTCCCACTTGCACTAGAGTCACCAATCTAGTTACATTGTGATGAATCGAACACCCATAGAGTTCTGGTGTTGATCATGTTTTGCTCGCGAGAGAGGTTTAGTCAACGGATCTGCGACATTCAGATCTGTATGTACTTTGAAAATTTCTATGTCTCCATCTTGAACATTTTCACGGATGGAGTTGAAACGACGCTTGATGTGCCTGGTCTTCTTGTGAAACCTGGGCTCCTTAGCAAGGGCAATAGCTCCAGTGTTGTCACAGAAGAGTTTGATTGGCCCCGACGCATTGGGTATGACTCCTAGGTCGGTGATGAACTCCTTCACCCAAATAGCTTCATGCGCTGCCTCCGAGGCTGCCATGTACTCCGCTTCACATGTAGATCCCGCCACGACGCTCTGCTTGCAGCTGCACCAGCTTACTGCTCCACCATTCAACATATAAACGTATCTGGTTTGTGACTTAGAGTCATCCAGATCTGTGTCGAAGCTAGTGTCGACGTAACCCTTTACGACGAGCTCTTCGTCACCTCCATAAACGAGAAACATGTCCTTTGTCCTTTTCAGGTACTTCAGGATATTCTTGACCGCTGTCCAGTGTTCCTTGCCGGGATTACTCTGGTATCTTGCTACCAAACTTACGGCAAGGTTTACATCAGGTCTGGTACACAGCATGGCATACATAATAGATCCTATGGCTGAAGCATAGGGGATGACACTCATCTCTTCTTTATCTTTTGCCGTGGTCGGTGACTGAGCTGAGCTCAATCTCACACCTTGTAACATAGGCAAGAACCCTTTCTTGGACTCATCCATTTTGAACTTTTTCAAAATCTTATCAAGGTATGTGCTTTGTGAAAGACCTATGAGGCGTCTCGATCTATCTCTATAGATCTTGATGCCTAATATATAAGCAACTTCTCCAAGGTCCTTCATTGAAAAACATTTGTTCAAGTAGGCCTTAATGCTGTCCAGAAATTCTATATTATTTCCCATCAAGAGTATGTCATCCACATATAATATGAGAAATGCTACAGAGCTCCCACTCACTTTCTTGTAAACGCAGGCTTCTCCATAAGTCTGCATAAACCCAAACGCTTTGATCATCTCATCAAAGCGAATATTCCAACTCCGAGATGCTTGCACCAGCCCATAAATGGATCGCTGGAGCTTGCATACTTTGTTAGCGTTCTTAGGATCGACAAAACCTTCTGGCTGCATCATATGCAGCTCTTCCTTAAGATGCCCGTTAAGGAATGCCGTTTTGACGTCCATCTGCCATATCTCATAATCATAGTATGCTGCAATTGCTAACATGATTCGGACGGACTTAAGCTTCGCTACGGGAGAGAAAGTCTCATCGTAGTCAATCCCTTGAACTTGTCGATAACCCTTAGCGACAAGTCGAGCTTTATAGATGGTAACATTGCCATCCGCATCCGTCTTCTTCTTAAAGATCCATTTGTTTTCTATCGCTCGCCGATCATCGGGCAAGTCAGTCAAAGTCCATACTTTGTTTTCATACATGGATTCTATCTCGGATTTCATGGCTTCTAGCCATTTGTTGGAATCTGGGCCCGCCATCGCTTCTTCATAGTTCGAAGGTTCACCGTTGTCTAACAACATGATTTCCAGGACAGGGTTGCCGTACCACTCTGGTGCGGAACGTGTCCTTGTGGACCTACGAAGTTCAGTAGCAACTTGATCCGAAGTACCTTGATCATCATCATTGGTTTCCTCTTCAGTTGGTGTGGGCATCACAGGAACATTTTCCTGAGCTGCACCACTTTCCCGTTCGAGAGGTAGTACTTCATCGAGTTCTACTTTTCTCCCACTTACTTCTTTCAAGAGAAACTCTTTTTCCAGAAAGCATCCGTTTTTGGCAACAAAGATCTTGCCTTCGGATCTTAAGTAGAAGGTATACCCTACAGTTTCCTTAGGGTATCCTATGAAGACGCATTTTTCCGACTTGGGTTCGAGCTTTTCAGGTTGAAGTTTCTTGACATAAGCATCGCATCCCCAAACTTTTAGAAACGACAGCTTAGGTTTCTTCCCAAACCATAATTCATACGGTGTCGTCTCAACGGATTTAGACGGTGCCCTATTTAAAGTGAATGTAGCTGTCTCTAGAGCGTATCCCCAAAATGATAGCGGTAAATCGGTAAGAGACATCATAGACCGCACCATATCCAATAGAGTGCGATTACGACGTTCGGACACACCGTTTCGCTGAGGTGTTCCAGGCGGCGTGAGTTGTGAAACGATTCCACATTTCCTTAAGTGTGTGCCAAATTCGTGACTTAAATATTCTCCTCCACGATCCGATCGTAGGAACTTTATCTTTCGGTCACGTTGATTCTCCACCTCATTCTGAAATTCCTTGAACTTTTCAAAGGTCTCAGACTTGTGTTTCATTAAGTAGACATACCCATATCTACTTAAGTCATCAGTGAGAGTGAGAACATAACGATATCCTCCGCGAGCCTCAACGCTCATTGGACCGCACACATCGGTATGTATGATTTTCAACAAGTTGGTTGCTCGCTCCATTGTTCCGGAGAACGGAGTCTTGGTCATTTTTCCCATGAGGCATGGTTCGCATGTGTCAAATGACTCATAATCAAGAGACTCTAAAAGTCCATCAGCATGGAGCTTCTTCATGCGCTTCACACCAATGTGACCAAGGTGGCAGTGTCACAAGTATGTGGGACTATCGTTATCAACTTTACATCTTTTGGCATCTACACTATGAACATGTGTAATATTACGCTCGAGATTCATTAAGAATAAACCATTGACCATCGGAGCATGACCATAAAACATATCTCTCATATAAATTGAACAACCATTATTCTCAGACTTAAATGAGTAGCCATCTCGTATTAAACGAGATCCAGATACAATGTTCATGCTCAAACTTGGCACTAAATAACAATTATTAAGGTTCAAAACTAATCCCGTAGGTAAATGTAGAGGCAGCGTGCCGACGGCGATCACATCGACTCTGGAACCATTCCCGACGTGCATCGTCACCTCGTCCTTCGCCAGTCTCCGTTTATTCCGCAGGTCCAGCTGTGAGTTACAAATATGAGCAACGGCACCGGTATCAAATACCCAGGAGTTACTACGAGTACTGGTAAGGTACACATCAATTACATGTATATCAAATATACCTTTGGTGTTGCCGGCCTTCTTATCCGCTAAGTATTTGGGGCAGTTCCGCTTCCAGTGACCCTTCCCCTTGCAATAAAAGCACTCAGTCTCAGGCTTGGGTTCATTCTTTGACTTCTTCCCGGCAACTGGCTTACCGGGCGCGGCAACCTCCTTGCCGTCCTTCTTGAAGTTCTTCTTACCCTTGCCCTTTTTGAACTTAGTGGTCTTATTGACCATCAACACTTGATGTTCTTTCTTGATTTCAACCTCTGCTGACTTCAGCATAGAAAATACTTCAGGAATGGTCTTTACCATCCCCTGCATATTGTAGTTCATCACAAAGCTCTTGTAGCTTGGTGGGAGCGACTGAAGGATTCTGTCAATGACTGCCTCATCAGGGAGGTTAATATTCAGCTGGGTCATACGGTTGTGCAACCCAGACATCTTGAGTATGTGCTCACTGACAGAACTATTTTCCTCCATCTTACAACTATAGAACTTGTCGGAGATGTCATATCTCTCGACCCAGGCGTGAGCTTGAAAAACTAGTTTCAGCTCTTCGAACATCTCATATGCTCCGTGATGCTCAAAACGCTTTTGGAGCCCCGGTTCTAAGCTGTAAAGCATGCCGCACTGAACGAGGGAGTAATCATCAGCACGAGACTGCCAAGCATTCATAATGTCTTGGTTCTCTGGGACGGGAGCATCACCTAGCGGTCCTTCTAGGACATATTGTTTCCTGGCAGCTATGAGGATGATCCTCAGGTTCCGGACCCAGTCCGTATAGTTGCTGCCATCATCTTTCAGCTTGGTTTTCTCTAGGAACGCGTTGAAGTTCATGTTGACATGAGCGTTGGCCATTTGATCTACAAGACATATTTGCAAAGGTTTTAGACTAAGTTCATGATAATTAAGTTCTAATAAAATTATGAACTCCCACTTAGATTAGACATCCCTCTAGTCATCTAAGTGTTACACGATCCGAGTCGACTAGCCCATGTCCGATCATCACGTGAGACGGACTAGTCATCGTCGGTGAACATCTTCATGTTGATCGTATCTTCCATACGACTCGTGTTCGACCTTTCGGTCTCCGTGTTCTGAGGCCATGTCTGCACATGCTAGGCTCGTCAAGTTAACCCTAAGTGTTTTCGCTGTGTAAAACTGTCTTACACCCGTTGTATGTGAACGTAAGAATCCATCACACCCGATCATCACGTGGTGCTTAGAAGCGACGAACTGTAGCAACGGTGCACAGTTAGGGGAGAACACTTCTTGAAATTTTGTAAGGAATCATCTTATTTACTACCGTCGTCCTAAGTAAACAAGATGCATAAAACATAATAAACATCACATGCAATTATATAAAGTAGTGACATGATATGGCCAATATCATATAGCTCCTTTGATCTCCATCTTCGGGGCTCCATGATCATCTTGTCACTGGCATGACACCATGATCTCCATCATCATGATCTCCATCATCGTGTCTTCATGAAGTTGTCACGCCAACGACTACTTCTACTTCTATGACTAACGCGTTTAGCAATAAAGTAAAGTAAGTTACATGGCGTTCTTCAATGACACGCAGGTCATACAAAAATAAAGACAACTCCTATGGCTCCTGCCGGTTGTCATACTCATCGACATGCAAGTCGTGAATCCTATTACAAGAACATGATCTCATACATCACAATTCATCATTCATCACAACTTATGGCCATATCACATCACATGATCAATCGCTGCAAAAACAAGTTAGACGTCCTCTAATTGTTGTTGCATCTTTTACGTGCCTGCAATTGGGTTCTAGCAAGAACGTTTTCTTACCTACGAATAACCACAACGTGATTTTGTCAACTTCTATTTACCCTTCATAAGGGCCCTTTTCATCGAATCCGCTCCAACTAAAGTGGGAGAGACAGACACTCGCCAGCCACCTTATGCAACTAGTGCATGTTAATCGGTGGAACCGGTCTCACATAAGCGTACGTGTAAGGTTGGTCCGGGATGCTTCATCCCACAATACCGCTGAAGCAAGAAAAGACTAGTAGAGGCAAGCAAGTTGACAAGATCCACGCCCACAACAAAATTGTGTTCTACTCGTGCAAAGAGAACTACGCATAGACCTAGCTCATGATGCCACTGTTGGGGAACGTTGCAGAAAATTAAAATTTTTCCTACGGTTTCACCAAGATACATCTATGAGTTCATCTAATCAACGAGTCAAGGGGAAGAGTTTGCATCTACATACCACTTGTAGATCACGAGCGGAAGCTTGCCAAGGGGATGGTGATGATGGAGTCGTACTCGAACGTGATTCGGATCACCGATGTCCAAGTGCTGAACGGACAGCACCTCCGCGTTCAACACACGTACGGGACGGGAGACGTCTCCTCCGTCTTGATCCAGCAAGGAGGAAGGAGAGGTTGAGGAAGGCAGCTCCAACGGCAGCACGACGGCGTGGTGTAGTCGGTGCAGCAATACTCCGACAGAGCTTCGCCAAGCACGTACGGAGGAGGAGAGGTGTTGGGGAGGGGAGGGGCTGCTCCTTGAGTTGTGGTGTATTGCAGCCCTCCCCTCACCCCTCTATATATAGGGGAAGGGGCAAGGGGGGCCGGCCCTCTAGGGGAAACCCTAGGGGGGGCGGCGGCCAAGGGGTGGGGGGCTTGCCCCCCAAGCAAGGGGGGTGCGCCCCCTTTAGGGTTTCCCCCCCAACCCTAGGCGCATGGTCCCAAGGGGGGGGCGCCAAGCCCACTAGGGGCTGGCTGCTATCCCTACGCAGCCCAAGTGGCCCCCCAGGAGGGGTGGTCCCTTCCGGTGGACCCCCGGAACCTTTCCGGTGGTCCCGGTACAATACCGGTATCACCCCGAAACTTTCCGGTGCCCGTTTAACAACTTCCCATATATAAAACTTTACCTCCGGACCATTCCGGAACTCCTCGTGACGTCCGGGATCTCATCCAGGACTCCGAACAACATTCGGTAATCACATACTTGTCTTCCTGATAACCCTAGCGTCACCGAACCTTAAGTGTGTAGACCCTACGGGTTCGGGAGACATGCAGACATGACCGAGACTCTCCGGTCAATAACCAACAGCGGGATCTGGATACCCATGTTGGCTCCCACATGCTCCTCGATGAAGTCATCGGATGAACCACGATGTCGAGGATTCGATCAAACCCCGTATACAATTCCCTTTGTCAATCGGTACGTTACTTGCCCGAGACTCGATCGTCGGTATCCCAATACCTTGTTCAGTCTCGTTACCGGCAAGTCACTTTACTCGTACCGTAATGCATGATCCCGTGGCCAACACCTTGGTCACCTTGAGCTCATTATGATGATGCATTACCGAGTGGGCCCAGAGATACCTCTCCGTCATACGGAGTGACAAATCCCAGTCTCGATCCGCATAAAACAATAGATACTTTCAGAGATACCTGTAGTGCACCTTTATAGTCACCCAGTTACGTTGTGACGTTTGATACACCCAAAGCACTCCTACGGTATCCAGGAGTTACACGCTCTCATGGTCAAAGGAAGAGATACTTGACATTGGCAAAGCTCTAGCAAACGAACTACACGATCTTTGTGCTATGCTTAGGATTGGGTCTTGTCCATCACATCATTCTCCTAATGATGTGATCCCGTTATCAACGACATCCAATGTCCATAGCCAGGAAACCATGACTATCTGTTGATCACAACGAGCTAGTCAACTAGAGGCTCACTAGGGACATATTGTGGTCTTTGTATTCACACGTGTATTACGATTTCCGGATAATACAGTTATAGCATGAATAAAAGACAATTATCATGAACATTGAAATATAATAATACTTTTATTATTGCCTCTAGGGCATATTTCCAACATCTTCTCCTCCCATGAGCATCGCCAACCATCGACCCAGCACCATACCCTCGTTTTTTCTCTCTCAGCTGCATCTGCAACTGCTCGAGACGACGACTGCCGGAACAGGGGGCGGACCGTGGTGTTGGAGCAGAGTCCGACGATGCTGGAACCAACAGCCATGGTTGCTACAACCAGCAGCTACCGGAGGTGGAGGCGGCGACAAGTGCCAGACATCCGGCGAGTTTTTTTGCTGGAACCACGAAGGCTTTTTGTTGGAACCAGCTCTAATTTTTGCTACCATCGTCTTTGATTTTTTTTGTTGGAACCTACCCAGATTCTGCTACTATGGTTGTTTTTTGCTGGAGCTAGTGTACCAATTTATTACCACCATCTTTGTTTTTTGCTGGAACTAACAAAAATTTGTTGCTTTGCTTTTTTGTTGGAACCTTGTGTATCACTTTTTGCTACAATAGTTTTGGGTTTTGCTACTACCGACGCTCTCATTTGCTACATCCTTTTTCATGAGGTTACCGAGGATCGTGACCATGTTTTTCTTGCTGCAACCGTTGTTGATTTTTGCTACTACAGGCGAAGCCCCGAGCTGGGACCAGAAAGCTTCCATCCGCATGATTTTTTGCTACAATTTAAGCTGCATCCGGCTGTTAGGTTTCCTCGATGGCGGCGAGTTTTTTGCTTACCGGCGAGCTGCGTCGGCGTTCGGCGACGGCGAGTTGCGTCGGTGTGCGTAGTTCCAATCTCATCTTGATTGGGGCGACAAAACCTGCAAGCGGGAGACAGCTTGGGGCGATGAGCAAGCGGTGAGGTCGTCGGCGAGGGCCGCGACCGGCGACAAGGACGGCCGGCGAGGGCCGCGACCCGTGACGAGGACGGCCGGCAAGGGCGATGTCCGTAGAGCGTGTGCCCCGGCAAGATGAAGGGATAGAGGAGATGCAGGAGGATCTTTCGTATGGGCGTGAAGGTGCGATGCATCGGACGGTTAGAATCCACGAAATCGTACAGCTGCGGGCCGACCGGCCGAAATTTAGGCCGGCGCGCCGGCGCACCGACCTAATTAAAAAGAGCAGGCGATAATTTTACTGCGTCTGTCGGCATGTCCTCGCAGTCGCAGGTGGCACCGCCACGCGCACAGCTCTATCCTTGGATCGACTGGGAGTCTGGGACAGTAGTCATCGCGTACTTACGGACGGCGCGGTGCCTTGCTAGCTGGACGGCCGTACGGCGTCGACGACAGCGGATCCACTAGCGTGTTTAAATACTGTTTGCGACACGGTGACGCTGCCGCGTCGGTGCCGCCGTGGCGGCCCATTCATCTACGAGTTTGGCACCGCGCGGAAAGAAACCTCCTGTCCTGCGTACCGTCTAGTACAAACTTGCATCGAGTCGCTGACGGAAGCACGCGGCGATGTGGTCGATCCCGCCATTGCCGACGAGCAGCCGGGCAATCAATGTGTCCACATTGCCCTCGCCCATTAGCCCTGGCCACTTTTCTGCATCCGACCCCTAGCTTGCTTTTTTCTTTTTATTTTCTCTTTTTTGCGAAAAAGCTTGCTTTTTTCTTCTCGAATGAGGCAAAGTTCAATCGCTTTAGCTATATGTGAGGCGGCTGAGATTTTAATTTCAGTCACTCAATTTTGTGGCCGTTGATTCAAGTGCTTTGTGATACTAGTCAATGTGTATGTGCAATGCATGTTAATTTGAATGAGCGCTTGCATTTGTATTGTGTTCAAAAAACGTGCAATGCACGTTAATTTGGAAGTATATTAAGTGCATATGGATATTAAGTATGATATTATTTGTGTGTTATTATTGATTAGCACTATATTTGACATGAAATTAACTGCATGCTAAATGTGTTGAGCGCTCGACATTGAAGCAGTCTAAGTCGTTGGATTGACATGATTTGATAGCCGGGATTATTTGGATCTTTCCCTTTGGGTCTTTTTATATTGGTATAGATATAGATATAGATGTGTGGGAGGTCACCATGGATGTGACTGGCCATATTATTTCTTCGGTTGATTTTCCCTTTCCTTGTCAATCTTGCTAAATTTCAGTCGACCGACACTTCATTATGTCTCAATCGATGATATATTCGTGAGGTCTCACATTAATCCCTACAATTTTTTCTTTTTAGGTTATTTCCTTTTCTTTCTTAAATGTATGTCACTTGACTAAGACTTGGTTAAATCTCAGTCGGTTGAGACCTAGCCACATTCTTCCTTGTTGAGTGCATGACGCAGCCTACATGCATGCGTGTCTCCGTTTGGTGACTCTTGCACACACATGCATTGATGGAATGCATGCCAATTTTAGTGTGTGTGCACGCTTTTCCCCCTTTGTTTTGCGGGTGAAAAAAGGGAAATGTTTTTTGCTTTTGTTTTAACTAAATGGTGCCCCACGTTTTGCTGTGGTAGCTTTGTTAAAGAAATGCATAAATAGTTGACAAAAAAACTAAATCTAATGAAAACGAGCTATAATATTGAATATTAATAAAAAAAGTGTATAGAAAACCTTTTGAATTACAGATAAAAATGTCATTTTGAACAAATATATGAAGGATGACTAACATGCATGTATGTTGTGGCAGTCTTATATGCATAGAGTAATGCAAAAATAATTATAATTTATAAGTTAATGCATGGCTTGCTTATGTGGTATACTTAATGCATGGCTTAGTGGGAGAGAAGTCTTACTGTTAAAAATGTCATTTCGAGAAAAATATTAAGGATGACTAACATGCATGTATGTTGTGGCAGTGTTATATGCATAGAGTAATGCAAAAATAATTATAATTTATAAGTTAATGCACGACTTGCTTATGTGGTATACTTAATGCATGGCTTAGTGGGTGAGAAGTCTTACTGTTAAAAATGTCCTTTCGACTAAAAATATTACGGATGACTAACATGCATGTATGTTGTGGCAGTGTTATATGCATAGAGTAATGCAAAAATAATTATAATTTATAAGTTAATGCATGGCTTGCTTATGTGGTATACTTAATGCATGGCTTAGTGGATGAGAAGTCTTACTGTTAAAAATGTCATTTCAAATAAAAATATTAAGGATGACTAACATGCATGTATAATGTGACAACGGTACATGCATAGACTAATGCAAATATAATTGCAACTTATAAGTTAAATGCATAGCTTGCTTATGTGGTAGACATAATGCATGGTTTAGTGGGAATGAAGACTTAAATGCATGGCTTAGTGGAGATGTTGAGGTGGACACTTTGTATGTTGAGGGAATTGGGTTGAATTTTTTTAAGAATATAGGATGCCCATGTTAGCTTTTGTTTTTCCCCATTTCATCTTTTTTCAAAATTCCATTTTTACTTTATGTGTTTTCGAATGTTGAATGTGTGTAAATGTATACACGTAAGTACTATGTGCGCATTATACCAGAGTGTAAAAAAATCACTATTAGTAGTAAGATGCCCGTGCTACGCTATAGAACCACATGAAAGTAGAGCCAAAAGTAATTTAGCCACATTTAGTTATTCAAAAAATTCAATCAAGATCTTCTAAACTTAAACAAAAAAACAACCGGGTATTTGTTTTCTTATTACTAATGAACATTTGTACTCATGCTACCATATAGAGCGCTGTTTACTTTGCAAGGTAGGTGAAAAACACTAACGATATGTTTTCTTGTTGCATATCAGATCATCATTTTATCTTGTCCTATGTTTCTAATGCCAAAGTTTAGAACTGTAGCATGTTTGAATAAACATTTGAGATCTCTTCACATCTATTGTATCCCATTTAAAATGATATGCCTCATTAACACAGTATTCAAAAAGCCAGACTTATAGATTTGAGCGGATTTAAAATCAACATAAGCCAAATGTTTGAATGTAGTTGAAAGTACCCGAGGATGTGTAAATGAGATAATAAGCGGAGTTTTGTAAAAATATCAAAGATTCGGTGTCCAATATAATATTTCACATCATTTGCTGCCATAGGTTGCACAGGAAGATTGATAAAATATGCAACGAGAAAAAAAAGACATGAAGCAGGTTAATGCAAGGCGTCAGCTAATAAGTACAGATTATTAGTCCATAGATGAAAATTTCCGTCAAGAGTTCATGGCAAATGTTCAACGCATGCAACCGACAAGAGTCAATGAACCATTCAAAGATTGTAAACATTACTCCCTCCGTCCCATAATATAAGAGCATCTTTTACACGGCAAGAGCAAGAGGAAGTATTTGTTTTGGAGGAGCCCACTTTCAGCTACTGTACCTATCCAGTATGTCTAGTGTGGTCATGCTACTCCATGGTGACAAAATCATTAACATTTTTTGTATTCAAAAACATTTACTGAACAGTTTTTTAATTCATCTATATTTTTCACATATATCATTTAAAATTTGGAATATTTTATGAAACGGGGAACAGTTTTTAATTCGCAAACATTTTTTAAAATTCACAAACATTTTTCCAAATTTGTGAACTTCTATGAAATCCATGATTTGATTTTTGAATTCACGGACAGTTTTGAAAAACCACGAACGTTTATGAATTCGTTAACATGTCTCTATTCTGCACGAACGTTTATGAACAGTTTTTTAATTCATGTATATTTTTCACATATATTATTTAAAATTTGGAATATTTTGTGAAACGGGTAACAGTTTTTGATTCGCAAACATTTTTTAAAATTCACGGACATTTTTCCAAATTTGTGAACTTCTATGAAATCCATGATTTGATTTTTGAATTCACGGTCAGTTTTGAAAATCCACGAAAGTTTATGAATTCGTTAACATGTCTCTATTCTGTACGAACGTTTTCATAATTCAGAATATTTATAAAAAATTATGTATGTTTTTATTTTTCCTTTGCTTATGTTATTTCCCTATTTTCTTTGTATATGATCTGAGCCTCTAAGGCACAACTCAGCCGGACGGCCAGCCCAGAAGCGAGCGCCGCGTGTTTCTTCGGCGCAAAAAACCTATTGGACGCTCGCTGTGGCAAAGTGTCAGAGCGCCGCACAGGTATCGACCGAGGCGGGCCAGCCCATTTAAAACACAAGCTGCGTTGCATCGATCCTGGTTTTACGAACCTTCTGAAAAGTTCCAGCCGGTTTTTCTGTTTCTGTTTCGGTTTCCTTTTTTGATGTTTCTTTTTCTTTTCCATTCTTTTTAGTATTTATATTTTATTTTCCATCCTTTAACCATTTTTATTCTATTTTAAACCTTTCCTTTTCTTTTAGCTCCTTTTTCATTTTATTTTCATTTTCAAGTTTAATTTTCTTTTTCAACCCATTTTCAGAAATTTATAACCGTGTCCATTTTTTGACTTTGTACATATTTTTAAAATGTTCCTATTTTGCAATTTTTTTATGAAATTCCAGAAGAATTAGGATTTAAAATATTTCTTCGCTTCTTATAAAAAAATGTTTCAAAAGTTTCTATATAGAATTTGAAATTTTAAAAGTTTCGCGTTTTAAAAAAATCAGAAAATGTTCCCAGTTGCAAAATTTGTTCACAAATTTAAAAAATGTTCATGTTTTGAAAATATATTTGCATATTCAAAAAATGTTTGGAATTTCAATAAATGTTCCTACTTTCAAAATTTGTGCACAAATTTTAGAAATGTTCATATTTTGAAAATATATTTTGCAAATTCAAAAAAAATTCGGGAATTTCGATAAATGTTCCCGCTTTCAAATGTTTCCGAACAATTTTTTAAAATTTCATGTTTTGGAAATGTTTGGAACCCACTTTCAAAATTTTTTCAAAAAGTTAAAAAATATACATATTCCCAAACAACTTTTAAAAGTATACCTACTTTCAAATTTTGTGCACATACAAACATGAACATTTGTCGCAAATTCAAAAAAATGTTCCAACTTTCCAAATTTATAAAAAAGGTCCATGTTTTCAAATTTTGTTTGAAAATTCCAAAAATGTTCGTATTTTGGAAAAATTGTTCACAATTTCGAAAAAATTCATGTTTTATAGAAAATGTTTGCATATTTTTTAAATTTGTTCATAATTTCAACTAATGTACTGTTTTTTTTAAAAAAATCCTTTTTCATTTATTTTGAGATTCCCAAAAATGTCGCTTGTTCATAAAAAGTTTTGAGTTTTTAATTTTGTTTGCAATTTTGAAAATTCAATTTATTTTTTTTGCGAGAAAAAAAAAGAAATTCACGTTCAAAATTTCAATAAAGTTAAATCTACTGCTGCTTTTTTTGAGGATAAATCTACTGCTGCTTATAGTTCATACTGAAGGGGCTGCCATTTGAGACGTTGATACGCTAGAGTTACAGTGGCTAGCGGCCATGATCAGTAGCAGGAGGGCGAACGTTCAACTTTGGGCCACTGTTGTCCATTTCTTCATGTGTTGTGCTTTCAACCTAACACAAGAACTTTCGTATTGCAGCGGCTGGCACAACACACAGAAAACTAAGAAGTCAGGGGTTCGAATCGCAGCGGCAGCGCTCTTAGTTTTTGTCGCTTTTCCATTTTCCAGCACGCGAACGTCAAATGCGGCGGCCCAGGCGAGCCACCCCCTGTGTGAAGTATCAACTCTTTGACACAAAGAGCGTCACATAGGATCTCCCGTTTGGCGCACCCCTATTTCTCACTTTTTTTTTTGAGGAAACCCCTATTTTTCACTTCAACCGACAAGGGGGCAGCCCACGCGTGGGCCGGCCCAGCGCGAGCGAGGCCACAGCCTGTTTTTCTGTCTTTTTTTATGTTTTCTGGTTACATTTTTTTGTACTTTTGTTTATACTTGAAAATATTACAAAAAACTCTATAAAAATAATTGGAAAATGTTGAATAGGTATTTTAAAAATGTTGAACAAGTATATGAAAAATGTTATCAAGCATTCAAAAAAATGTTGAATAAGTATTTGAAAAATGTTGAACAAGTATTTTAAAAAGTTTAATATAGCATTCAGAGAAACGTTGAACAAGTATTTTAAAAATGCTGATCAAGCATTCGAAGAATGTTGAACAAGTATTGAAAAAATGTTAAACAAGTATTTAAAAATGTTAATCAAGCATTTAAAAAAAATGTTGAACAAATTTTTGAAGAAATGTTGAAAACTTATTTTTAAAATTTTAATCAAGCGTTTAAAAAGTGTTGAACATGTATTTGAAAAATTGCAAACATGGATTTTAAAAATTATTCAAGCATTCGAAAAATATTGAAAATATGTTTAAAAAATGTTGAACAAGTATTTGAAAAAATGTTGATTATGTATATAAAATTATTGAATAAGTGTTTGAATTTTTTTGAACAAATACTTGAAAAGTGTTGAAGAAGTATTTGAAAAAATGTTCATCATGTACATGAGGATGTAGAATGAAAAACAAAAAGAAATAAGAAAACGCAAAAAATGAAAACCGAAAAATATTAATAAAAAATGGAGATAAAAAATGAAACCCAAACAAAAAATGGAGAAGAAAAAAAACGAAGAAACAAAATAAAAAAATGGAAAAAAGCGTTGAACTTCTAATAGGTCATGCCTTACCTATTGTACACTAGTAATAAAGTACGTGCACTGCACGTTTATATTAGGTAGGATATTAGTTGCACGTTATATTAGATAAGATATATCTATTGCATGTTGGTATTTGGTAAGATATCAATTACTTTTTTTTGCGGGAATGTTAGGATATTAATTACGTGACAGATTTCATGAGATAGCGTTGAGTCAAAACGTGTTTATAACCAATGGCAGTGGTGAGTAATTAGAGCGTTAAACGTGTTTGGTGCTCAACATTGGAGCGATTTGAACCGCTAGATATCATGATTTGACGGTCGAGATGGTTTGGATCTGCCAGTTTGGGTCTTTTTATATTGGTATAGATATAGATGGAGCCGAGCCTAGCATAGTGGTTAATGATGCCATCGGGCAACGAGGAGATCGCGGGATTGATCCCTCCCACGCGCACTGATTTTTAACTTGCCTTTTTCTGAAAACTAGTAAGCATGCACGTGCAACGCACGTCTATATAAATATTACAACCAGATTTGTGAGGCTATTTGTGGAGGTTCGTGCTCAAAGAAGATAAGGCAGACGTGTCAGTCATGGAAGTTTGTTCTCGAGAAAGAAAAGGCCCCCATGTCCCTTGCTCGAGTGACATGAGTGGCGACCCTAGCGCCCCCCTTCCTTCCCTCCTATCTTCCTCGTTTTCCTTCCCTCTATCTTCCTCGTTGTCATTGGAGGAAACTATTGGGCAAATTGGTGTATGTGGTGAATTTGATATGTCGTAAAACATAGTAAGGGCCAACATGTAATGTGGATCAACATTTTACAACGTGTGGTACAATCTCTCTGTTTCATATAACAAAACCTGATAAGTCTGTTCGGTTGTAAACATGAAGATGCTTTCAAGACACTCTCCATTGGCACCATTTTCTTCAAATGCTTGGTGATAACCAGCAAGGTTTATCCCTTCCAACCGTAACCCCACACCCCACATCCTGCAAGTGAACAACTACTTTATCAAGACAACAAAGAGTATTTTGAATTATAAGCAGCAATCTAGAGCTTGCACTATTATAATTCTCTTGCTTGAAAATGATCTATGTTGATCTAAGTGAAGAAAGGAAATAGAATAGCTCGTTTGAATAAAAATAGCAGAGCACCATTGTTTTTTGCAATTCCAGAGTGTTATTTCTTGAAATCTTGAAAATGCTTCTATTGCACATTAACAACATTGGACAATTCGTCATAAAAATGCATTATTCAAAAGAGAATGATTCAGTTCCATACAATCCTATACTGAAAAAATGCACTCTTTCGACTCATTTCCAAACCATACTGGGTAACATGAACATTTCAGTTAAAGAGTTACCACACCTTTCTCATTTGAAAATGTATCTCTTGATTCAGTATCACCACCGAGGCACCCACCATTTATACTGAATTTTTTTTAGTACCTATGAATAATGTAAACATGATATTGCTAGGGAGTTGGAGGGCTTAATGCGATATCTCATATGCCGCAGTACCTAGCCCTGATCCTAGTAAAGAGGGGGGGGGGTCAAATTAGGCATTTCAATTAAAGAGTTACCACACCTTTCTCATTAGAAGCTATATCTCTTGATTCAGTATCACCACCGAGGCATCCATCGTTTATACCAAATTTTTTGTAGTACCTACGAATAATGTAAACATAATTTTGCTAGAGAGTTGGAGGGCTTAATGCGATATCTCAAATGCCACAATACCTAGCCCTGAACCTAGCAAAGAGGAGACAAAGAAGGCATCACACACTCAGAACCTCCTCCATTACACCACGTGTGCATTTTTAAAGAAACTCATGTGTGTGAAATATAGGAGTGTGCAAGTTTTAAGGGGAGTGTGCAAGTTTTAAGGGCAGAACTGGCACCAGCATGTTTGATTCAAACTTGGAAAACAATAAAACTTAGCCTACAATGGACACCATCAAACAATTTCCAGAAAGGACAGTTAGAATTGTTTTTCATCTTCACTATTACAGGAACAATGATTCCGAACTGAGGAGGTGGAGGGAGAGGGATTTGCATTACCATAATCTAAAGCCTAGCGCGATATGGCAGAGGAATGATTGAAAGTCATGGATCGAGGATAATCCTAATCCACTGTCAGTAGAATGTAGTGTACTGTAGAAAGCCCAAACTTACTGAGGCAAATCGCCTAAAGGCAAATGAAACTCACCATGGGATGGAAGTTCCTCATCATTTGCCGACCTACGGCGAGGGAGGAGTGAGCAGATGGCGGCGTGTTCATACTTGTGGTGCATCCGATTCTGTGGTGAGCAGTTATGTTTGGCACGCTGATGAATGACACAAATTGTGGTGGTGACCATCCAGCTAGGTCCGTGGACGTCAGGCCAAGACATTGAAGCCCTCGTCCACCTGACAACATAACAAATAAATATTTTCAGTTCAGTTGTTGATCTCGATTCTCGACAGGTGAGTATGATACTTGTATTAACACTTGAATGGCACCTATTTGTTTAATGTAAGGATAAACACACTTTACTTCTCCAACCATATCACTCGATAGAGTAAGAAAAGAAAAAAGCAAAAAATACAGTACACTCAGTAGAAAGTAGTGAAAAAAAGCTGGTACAAAACCTTGTGAATTACAGTAGCTTCACAGTCGTAGCCATAAGAGAACGGAGGGAGTAGATGGCCACACGGACGAAAAAACAACAAACACCAGCAGCACTACAACCCAAATCTGAGCCAAACCGGGCCACCTGAGGGCCATGCGGCAAGAGATCACCTATGAGATAAACACGATGGTTGACAAATATGCATATTGGTAATGAAAATCATGACATGGCATCAGGCAAATCAACGCATATAAATTGGGCAGCTTGCTTTCATAATGATGTTTGACTCTACTTATAAATGGAGAACTACCATTCATTGAGGTGTACATATCAAGCTATAGCATGATTTTAGTTAAATCGAAGACGACGAATTTTGCCTCACGTGAACAAGCATCCCTTAGTAGCGATACTCATCATAGATGCCGCCACATAGCCCAGCTCACAAAGAGCTGCAAGATGGAAAAAATAATGGATTAGTTATGGTACTCAACAATCCTTGACTCAAATAAAATATATAGTTCACACCTTATTATCCATTGCTCCATAAATCAGGCTACGCACACAATTTCAGTTTACACAAACCCATATACATCAACGGATTAATCAAACTTCACTAATAGGCAGAATATCTAAATAGCAAGGTATTACTCCCTCCGTTCGGAATTACTTGTCGCAGAAATGGATGTATCTAGACGTATATTAGATCTAGATACATCCACTTCCGAGACAAGTAATTCCAAACGGAGGGAGTATGTGTGAACCATAGCACACATCCTGTAATTCAGTCTTTAAAGATGCATTGAATCAGTCTAAACTTTGAAGTACACAGCCTTATAAAATTTCAGTTCTAATATCATTTACATTTGTTCACGAGGAAAACACATCAAAAGCAGTTTATAAGTACCTATCAGATTTACACCAAGTGGTTAAGTGGATATAACAAAATTCCGAATTATATAAGTTGTCACCTGCCACTTGCATTGCAAACTTTTTGCCGACATCCAAAACGTACAGGCATCAGCTAGAGCAAGAACTTACAAGAAGCAGGTACAACAAGCAGCGCCAGTAGAAACAGAGCAAGCAGCGTTGCCTAGCCACCTCGCCGCCTCCAAGCTAGACTCGAGGCCAGTGCACACACGCGCACTGCATGTGCCGACGGGGCAAAGCAAAGCACGGTGCAGAATTGCACTGACCACCGTCGCTGAAACGGGAACCTGACGTAGTAGGCAGCCGGACGCCAGGGTAAAGAGCGGATAAGCAGTGTCCGGGATGTCACAGCCGGCGGGGAGAGAGTCATGGGGGAGGGGCGGACGTCGATTTGCAGAGGAACAGCGAGCCCGCGACGATGTCTTGGTAAACAGAGCTTGGGCGGCGGATTCCGCATGCTCGTCAACGGCATGTGCGGCTCCGTCGGGTTGTATGCCTAAGGGTTCAGCAACGGGCGTTCACGGCGGGATGACGCGGCGTCCGACAACCGCGGGAAAGATGGGGCGTTTGGGTTGGAGGGTGGGCGCGATCTGGGCGATGACGATGTGCATGGGGCGAGGGCCAAGAGGAGGAGCGGCGGCGGAGGGTCAGGCGGCAGCGCGGACTGGGATTGGGGGTGAGAAATTTCATCCGCTCAGCCTCGTCAATCAGGTCGGCAGCCACGCGCTTGATGGGGGAGGGAGGCGTCGGCGTACCTGCGGTAGCAGAGGAGGAGAGGCAGGCGCGCGACGGGCGGCGGCTCCGCGGCTCCGGCTCTCCCATGGCGAAGGGCGGCGACCTGGGGCGGCTCTTCCCCAGCGTGCGACGGGATGCGACTGTCGGCGACTCCC
>NC_041391.1:612189007-612191994 GCF_002162155.2 Triticum dicoccoides | reverse complement strand
GGAGTAACGGCGGGGGAGGAAGAGGAGGGGGCGAGAGAGGTCGTGCGGTCGAGTGAGGGCAGCGGTTTTTGTTTAACGACGGGCAAATTAGCGATCGATGGATTATAGTGGCGTAATGCGTGGTTGGTAGCGTTAAACATCGGAGGATTAAGAACCATTAGATGTTAATGATGGATGGATGTGATTGTTTGGATCTGCCCCTCTCTTCTTTTTATAGTGGTAGTAGATATGCGCTCATGCGCCTCCACTGTACTACAGATGTTATAAAGGGAAATAATAAATCATAGGAGCAGCCCAATCAATTCGGCTAAAATAACATCCCAAATATGTACTGCCTTTATCCATATTCTTTAACCCTCCTTTATTTTAACATCAATGCACTATAATTTTACGTCCCATAAATTTCGTCTTATTTTTAGACATAAAAAGTGGACGTAATAAATATGTAATCGTTTCTGTAAGAAAACCACACTGCTTCAGACTGAAAACCACACTCATGAGACGGGCAAACGAACTGCATGATTTCTTTTCTGTGAGATGGAAAAAATTTCACACAGAGAAGTGGAATGCGGTTCATATCGGGCATAAGTGAACCGCAACAATATCCAGAAGTGAACCGCATTATTTTTCCATCATTTCCGTAACAATTTTCATGCACTTCACTTTTTTTAGAGTAAGTGAACCACATGTGTGTTTTTACCGTTCGCTAACTTTTTTTTGCGCTTCACATCGAGCATAAGTGAACCGCAACACCATTGAAAGTCAATTGCATTACTCTTTTGGTCATTTTCGCTAACATTCTGCACTTCACATTGGACAAAGTGAATCACAATACTATCAAAAGTGAACCGCATTACATTTTTTTGAACCGCACACTTCATCAACCTAAAACTCAAAGTGCAGTGCGCAAGACCTTTTCTTTCTTCCAAACAAATAAATCGAACGACATTGCACCAGACATTTTTTCTTCAAAACAAAATAAAGTGAACGACATGCCCACGCCCTTGGGACTGCACGCACAAAGCCAACCATGGTGCTCCAAGTGAATGGCATGCCCACGCCATGAGGATAACACGCACACGCCATCCATGGTACTCCAAGCCACTGGAGATACAACAGGAAACTAGCCCATCACAACACCACATCGAAGACATTGGACGAACTGTAATTTTTGTGCCCAGCAAATTCTGAAAAAGCAAAAAAAACCTGAACTACATTGTAACACCGGGCAACTGATACCTCGCCAGTGTATCTATAATTTTTGATTGTTCCATGCTATTATATTAACCATCTTGGATGTTTTATATGCCTTTATATGCTATTATATATATTTTTGACACTAACCTATTAACCTAGAGCTCAGTGCCAATTTCCGTTTTTTCCTTGTTTTTGAGTTTTGCAGAAAAGGGATATCAAACAGGGTCCAAATGAGATGAAAATTTATGGTGATTTTTTATAGACAAGAAGAAGCCCCCGAAGCACAAGAGTTGGGCCAGAAAAATCCCGAGTCAACAACAAGGGTGGATGGCGCGCCCCCTGCCTTGTCGCTGACTCGTGGACACCCCTGACGTGAAACTGACGCCAAAAATTTCTATAAATCCATAAACCCCCAGAAAGAAATCTAGATCGGGAGTTCCGCCGCCGCAAGCCTCTGTAGCCACGAAAAACCAATCTGGAGCCCGTTCGGACACCCTGCTGAAGGGGGAAACCATCACCAGTGGCCATCTTCATCATCTCGACAGTCTCCATGACGAGGAGGGAGTAGTTCACCCTCGGGGCTGAGGGTATGTACTAGTAGCTATGTGTTTGATCTCTCTCTCGTGTTCTTGATTTGGCACGATCTTGGTGTACCGCAATCTTTGTTACTGTAGTTGGATTATATGGTGTTTCTCCCCCTCTACGTTCTTGTGATGAATTGAGTTTTACCTTTGAGGTTTCACTATTATCGGATTGAATATTATTATGGATTTGAGATGTATGTCTTGCGTGGGATACCTGTGGTGACAATGGGGTGTTCTATTGATTCACTTGATGTATGTTTTGGCACTCAACTCGCTGATTTCCGAGGTGACATTGGGTAATCTATGCATAGGGGTTGATGCACGTTTTCGTCCTTGTTTCTCCGGTAGGAATCTTGGGGCACTCTTTGAGATTCTTTGTGTTGGATTGAATATTATGAATCTGAAGTTGTTTGATGCATATCGTATAATTGACCCACAGATACTTGTGGTGACATTGGAGTATCTAGGTGACGTTAGGGTTTGATTGATGTGTGTCATATGGTGTTATTTTACTATGAACTCTAGGGTTGTTTGTGACACTTATAGGAATAGCCAAATGGATTGACCAGAAAGAATAACTTTGAGGTGGTTTCTTACCCTACAAGCAATTTGATCTTATGTTCTCCACGATAGGAACTTTGGAGTGACTTTTGTCGCACGTTGAGGGATTGCCATATGATCTAATTATGTTATCATTGTTGTGAGAACTTGCACTAGTGAAAGTATGAACCACATGCCTTGTTTTCAAGCATTGCAATACCGTTTTCTCTCACTTTTGTCACTTGCTACCTTGCTGTTTTTATATTTTCAGATTACGAAAACATATATCTACTATCCATATTACACTTGTATCACCATCTCTTCGCCGAACTAGTGCACCTATACAATTTACCATTGTATTGGGTGTGTTGGGGACACAAGAGACTCTTTGTTATTTGGTTGCAGGGTTGTTTGAGAGAGACCATCTTCATCCTACGCCTCCCATAGATTGATAAACCTTAGTTCATCCACTTGAGAGAAATTTGCTACTGTCCTACAAAACTCTGCACTTGGAGGCCCAACACGAGTCTACAAGAAGAAGGTTGCGTATTAGACATCAGCAACCGAACCCCGACAGGAAGCAGGGCGAACTGCACCCGTGTGGGCCATCGTCAAGAGGGATCCTCCTGCGTTCCTCGTTGGAGAGAGCGTGGTTAGAGGTAGGCG
>NC_041391.1:612121944-612188706 GCF_002162155.2 Triticum dicoccoides | reverse complement strand
CAGGTTGGGTGAAGCAGATGAGCCCAGATCAAGCGGATCCATGGAGATGGGGTGTTGGGTGCATCGGGGCTCCGAGAAGTAGTGGGTCGCCGGAGTAGGAGGCAGTGGTAGCCGACCACGCAACGCTCTGGTTTGGTGCGGTGGAGGCTCGACACAGAGGATCCCGCCGGAACCCCTCGACAATCAAAGAGCCTGATCTGGCGAGGGAAGGGGAGGTGGGGCGCCGGAGATCCCCGTGGTCGTCGGAGGAGAGCCCCGTGGCCGGATCCATGTTCAGGGACGGCCGAATCCGCTCCTGGGAGGCTGACAGGGCGCTGGGCGCCGAAGTGAGTGGGAGAAGTCGGCGGCAGTCGGTAGGATCTAGGGGCGTGCTACCTCTTGAGCATGCGTTGGTTTTCCCTTGAAGAGGAAAGGGTGATGCAGCAAAGTAGCATAAGTATTTCCCTCGGTTTTTGAGGACCAAGGTATCAATCCAGTAGGAGGTTACACTCAAATCCCTCGTACCTACACAAACAAATAAGAACCTTGCAACCAACGCGATAAAGGAGTTGTCAATCCCTTCACGACCACTTGCAAAAGTGAGATCTGATAGAGATAATAAGATATTTTTTTGGCATTTTTATGATATAGATTGAAAAGTAAAGATTGCAAAATGAAATAGATCGGAAACTTATATGATGGAAAATAGACCCGGGGGACATATGTTTCACTAGTGGCTTCTCTCAAGATAGCATAAGTATTACGGTGGGTGAACAAATTACTGTCGAGCAATTGATAGAAAAGTGCATAGTTATGAGAATATCTAGGCATGATCATGTATATAGGCATCACCTCCTCGACAAGTAGATCGAAACGATTCTGCATCTACTACTATTACTCCACACATCGACCGCTATCCAGCATGCATCTAGAGTATTAAGTTCATAAGAACAGAGTAACGCATAAGGCAAGATGTCATGATGTAGAGGGATAAACTCAAGCAATATGATATAAACCCCATCTTTTTATCCTCGATGGAAACAATACAATACATGCCTTGCTGCCCCTGCTGTCACTGGGAAAGGACACCGCAAGATTGAACCCAAAGCTAAGCACTTCTCCCATTGCAAGAAAGATCAATCTAGTAGGCCAAACCAAACTGATAATTCAAAGAGACTTGCAAAGATAACAAATCATACATAAAAGAATTCAGAGGAGATTCAAATATTGTTGATAGATAATCTTGATCATAAACCCACAATTCATCGGATCTCGACAAACACACCACAAAAAGTATTACATCAAATAGATCTCCAAGAAGATTGAGGAGAACTTTATATTGAGATCTGATACGTCCATTTTGCGTCATGCTTTTATATCAATATTTATTGCATTATGGGCTACTATTACACATTATATATCAATACTTATGGCTATTCTCTCTTATTTTATAAGGTTTACCATGAAGAGGGGGAATGCCGGTAGCTGAAATTCTGGCTGGAAAAGGAGCAAACATTGGAAACCTATTATGCACTGCTCCAAAAGACCTGAAACTCCACGAAACTTATTTTTGGATTTATTAAGAACTATTGAGCGAAAGAAACACCTCAGGGGGCCCACACCCTAGCCAGGAGGGTGGGGGGCGCGCCCCCTGTCTCCTGGGCCCCCTGGTGCCCCCCGGTGTCCATCTTCCGCTATATGAAGGCTTTTACCCTGGAAAAAATCATGGGCAATCTTATGGGACGAAACTCTGTCGCCACGAGGCGGAACCTTGGCGGAACCAATCTAGAGCTCTAGCAGAGCTGTTCTGCCGGGGACACTTCCTTCCGGGAGGGGGAAATCATCACCATCGTCATCACCAACGATCCTCTAATCGGGAGGGGGTCAATCTCCATCAACATCTTCACCAGCACCATCTCCTCTCAAACCCTAGTTCATCTCTTGTATCCAATCTTGTATCCAAAACCACAAATTGGTACCTGTGGGTTGCTAGTAGTGTTGATTACTCCTTGTAGTTGATACTTATTGGTTTACTTGGTGGAAGATCATATGTTCAGATCCTTAATGCATATTATTAGTCCTCTGATTATGAACATGAATATTCTTTGTGAGTAGTTACGTTTGTTCCTGAGGACATGGGTGAAGTCTTGCTATTAGTAGTCATGTGAATTTGGTATTCGTTCGATATTTTGATGAGATGTATGTTGTCTTTCCTCTAGTGGTGTTATGTGAACGTAAACTACATGACACTTCACCATTATTGGGCCTAGAGGAAGGCATTGGGAAGTAATAAGTAGATGATGGTTTGCTAGAGTGACAGAAGCTTAAACCCTAGTTTATGCATTGCTTTGTTAGGGGCTGATTTGGATCCATATGTTTAATGTTGTGGTTAGGTTTACCTTAATACTTTTGTTGTAGTTGTGGATGCTTGCAATAGGGGTTAATCATAAGTGCGATGCTTGTCCAAGTAAGGGCAGTACCCAAGCACCGGTCCACCCACATATCAAATTATCAAAGTACCGAACGCGAATCATATGAACGTGATGAAACTAGCTTGACGATAATTCCTATGTGTCCTCGGGAGCGCTTTTCTCATTATAAGAAATTGTCCAGGCTTATCCTTTGCTACAAAAAGGATTGGGCCACCTTGATGCACTTTATTTACTTTCATTGCTTGTTACTCGTTACAATTTATCTTATCACAAAACTATCTATTACCTACAATTTGAGTGCTTGCAGAGAAAACCTTACTGAAAACCGCTTGCCATTTGCTTCTGCTCCTCGTTGGGTTCGACATTCTTACTTATCGAAAGGACTACGATAGATCCCCTACACTTGTGGGTCATCAAGACTATTTTCTGGCGTTGTTGCCGGGGAGTGTAGCGCTTTTGGTGAGTGGAACTTGGTAAAGAAACATTTATATAGTGTGCTAAAATTTTCTGTTACTTGTTACTATGGAAACTAATCCTTTGAGGGGCTTGTTCGGGGTATCTTCACCCCGACTAGAAGAGCAAAGAGTTGCTCCTCAACCTACTGAACTTTTTGAAAATATTTACTTTGAGATTCCTTCGGGTATGATAGAGAAACTGCTAGCTAATCCATTTACAGGAGATGGAACATTGCATCTCGATTTACACCTTATCTTTGTAGATGAAGTTTGTGGATTATTTAAGCTTGCAGGTATTCCGATGATGTTGTCAAAAGGAAGGTCTTCCCTTTATCTTTGAAGGGAGATGCATTGACATGGTTTAGGCTATGTGATGATACGAGATCTTGGAATTATAAATGATTGAAGTTGGAATTTCACCAGAAGTTCTATCCTATGCATCTTGTTCACCGTGATCGTAATTACATATATAATATCCGGACTCACGAAGGAGAAAGCATCTCTCAAGCTTGGGGGAGGCTTAAGTCAATGTTATATTCATGCCCCAATCATGAGCTTTCCCGGGAAATGATTATTCAAAAAATTTATGCTCGGCTTTCTCTCAATGATCGCAACCTGCTCGATACTTCCTGTGTTGGTTCTTACATGCTAAAGACTATTGATTTCAAATGGGACTTATTCGAAAGAATTAAACGCAATGCTGAAGATTGGGGTTCCGACGACGGTAAGGAGTCAGGTATGACACCTAAGTTCGATTGTGTTAAATCTTTTATGGATACCGATGCTTTTCGTGGATTTAGCGCTAAGTATGGACTTGACTCTGAGATAGTAGCTTCTTTCTGTGAATCTTTTGCTACTCACGTTGATCTCCCTAAAGAGAAATGGTTTAAATATAATCCTCCCATTGAAGTGAAAATAGTTGCACCTATTACAGTTGAAGAAAAGACTATCACCTATACTGATCCTATTATTCCTACTACTTATGTTGAGAAACCTCCTTTCCCTGTTAGAATAAAGGATCATGCTAAAACTTCAACTGTTGTTCATAAGAGTAATACTAGGACTTACACACCTCCTGAGCAAATCAAAGTTGAACCTAGTATTGCTATAGTTAAAGATCTCTTGGATGATAATTTAGATGGGCATGTTATTTATTTCTGTGAAGAAGCTGCTAATATTGCAAAACCAGATGCTAAGATACATAGACCTATTGTAGGCATGCCTGTTTATTTCTGTTAAAATAGGAGATCATTGTTATCATGGCTTATGTGATATGGGTGCTAGTGCTACTGCAATACCCTATGATTTATATAGAAATTGTGCATGACATTGCACCCGTTGAATTGGAAGGTATGATGTTACTATCAAGCTTGCTAATATAGATACTATTTCACCAATTGGGATTGTTAGGGATGTTGAAGTCTTGTGTGGGAAGGTTAAATACCCTGCTGATTTTCTTGTTCTTAGTTCCCCACAAGATGACTTTTGTCCCATTATATTTGGTAGACCCTTCTTGAACACTGTTAAAGCTAAGATTGATTGCGAAAAGGATGTTGTTACGATTGGCTTGGATGATATGACTCATGAGTTTAACTTTGCTAAATTTCGCAGACAACCTCGTGACAAAGAATTACCTAGTAAGGATGAAATAATTGGTCTTGCTTCCATTGCCGTACCTCCTACTGATCCGCTATAACAATACTTGGTAGACCATGAAAATGATATGTTTATGAAAGAAAGAAGGGAAATAGATGAAGTGTTCCTTAAATAGGAACCTATTCTGAAACATAACCTTCCTGTTGAAATTCTAGGGGATCCCCCTCCACCCAAGGGAGATCCCGTGTTTGAGTTAAAACCATTACCTGATAATCTTAAGTATGTTTATCTTGATGAAAAGAAAATATATACTGTTATTATTAGTGCTAACCTTTCAGAGCAGGAAGAGGAAAGATTATTGAAAACTCTGAAGAAGCACCGCGCTGCTATTGGATATACTCTGGACGATCTCAAGGGCATTAGTCCCACATTATGTCAACACAAAATTAAAGTGGAGGAAGGTGCCAAACCAGTTAGAGATCCTCAATGAAGATTAAATCCCAAGATGAAAGAAGTGGTAAGAAAGGAGATACTGAAGCTCCTCGAGGCAGGTATAATTTATCCCGTTGCTGATAGTGAATGGGTAAGTCCTGCCATTGTGTTCCTAAAAAGGGAGGTATTACCGTTGTTCCTAATGATAAAGATGAATTGATCCCGCAAAGAATTATTACAGGTTATAGGATGGTAATCGGTTTCCGTAAATTAAATAAAGCTACTAAGAAAGATCATTACCCTTTACCTTTTATTGATCAAATGTTAGAAAGACTATCCAAACACACACATTTCTGCTTTCTAGATGGTTATTCTGGCTTCTCTCAAATACCTGTGTCAGCGGGGGATCAATCTAAAACTACTTTTACTTGCCCTTTTGGTACTTTTGCTTATAGACATATGCCTTTTGGTTTATGTAATGCACTTGCCACCTTTCAAAGATGCATGTGGCTATATTCTCTGATTTTTGTGAAAAGATTTGTGAGGTATTCATGGATGATTTCTCTGTTTATGGATCATCTTTTGATGATTGCTTGAGCAATCTTGATCGAGTTTTGTAGAGATGCGAAGACACTAGTCTCGTATTGAATTGGGAAAAGTGGCACTTTATGGTTAATGAAGGCATTGTCTTGGGGCACAAGATCTCCGAGAGAGGTATTGAATTTGATCAAGCTAAAGTTGATGATATTGAAAAGATGCCATGTCCCAAGGACATAAAAGGTATAAGAAGTTTCCTTGGTCATGCCGGTTTTTATAGGAGGTTCATTAAGGACTTTTCTAAAATCTCTAGGCCTCTGACCAATTTATTGCAAAAAGATATTCCTTTTGTCTTTGATGATGATTGTGTAGAAGCATTTGAAATACTTAAGAAAGCTTTGATCACTTCACCTATTGTCCAGCCACCTGATTGGAATTTACCTTTTGAAATTATGGTGATGCTAGTGATTATGCCGTAGGTGCTGTTCTAGGGCAAAGAGTTGATAAGAAATTGAATGTTATCTAGTATGCTAGTAAGACTCTTGATACTGCCCAGAGAAATTATGCTACTACTGAAAAAGAATTCTTAGCAGTTGTGTTTGCATGTGATAAGTTTAGACCTTATATTGTTGATTCCAAAGTTACTATTCACACTGATCATGCTGCTATTAAATATCTTATGGAAAAGAAAGATGCTAAGCCTAGACTCATTAGATGGGTTCTCTTGCTCCAAGAATTTGATTTGCATATTATTGATAGAAAGGGAGCTGAGAACCCCGTTGCAGATAACTTGTCTAGGTTAGAGAATGTTCTTGATGACCCACTGCCTATTGATGATAGCTTTCCTGATGAACAATTAGTGGTCATTAATGCTTCTCATACTGCTCCATGGTATGCTGATCATGCTAATTATATTGTTGCTAAATTTATACCACCTAGTTTCACATACCAGCAAAAGAAAAAGTTCTTTTATGATTTAAGACATTACTTTTGGGATGACCCACATCTTTATAAAGAAGAGTAGATGGTGTTATTAGACGTTGTGTGCCTGAGCATGAACAGGAACAGATTCTACGCAAGTGTCACTCTGAATCATATGGAGGACACCACGCTGGAGACAAAACTGCACATAAGGTACTGCAATCCAGTTTTTATTGGCCTACTCTCTTCAAAGATGCCCGTAAGTTTGTTTTGTCTTGTGATGAATGTCAAAGACTTGGTAATATTAGTAGACGTCAAGAAATGCCTATGAACTATTCTCTTGTTATTGAACCGTTTGATGTTTGGGGCTTTGATTATATGGGACCCTTTCCTGCCTCTAATGGTTATACACATATTTTAGTTGCGTTGATTACGTTACTAAGTGGGTAGAAGCTATTCCAACTAATAGTGCTGATCATAACACTTCTATTAAAATGCTTAAAGAAGTTATTTTTCTGAGGTTTGGAGTCCCTAGTTATCTTATGACTGATGGCGGTTCACATTTCCTTCATGGTGCTTTCCGTAAGATGCTTGCTAAGTATGATGTTAATCATATAATCGCATCTCCTTATCACCCACAGTCTAGTGGTCAAGTAGAGTTGAGCAATAGAGAACTCAAATTAATTTTGCAAAAGACTGTGAATAGATCTAGAAATAATTGGTCCAAGAAAATTGATGATGCATTATGGGCCTATAGAACTGCATACAAAAATCCTATGGGCATGTCTCCATATAAGATGGTTTATGGAAAAGCTTGTCATTTACCTCTGGAACTTGAACATAAAGCATATTGGGCTATTAAAGAGCTCAACTATGACTTCAAACTTGCCGGTGAGAAGAGGTTGTTTGATATTAGCTCACCTGATGAATGGAGAACCCAAGCCTATGAGAATGCCAAACTATTCAAAGAAAAAGTCAAACCCTGGCATGACAAAAGAATACAAAAGCGTGAGTTTAAAGTAGGTGATTATGTGTTATTATACAACTCTCGTTTAAGATTTTTTTAGGAAAACTTCTCTCTAAATGGGAAGGTCCTTATGTTGTCGAGGAGGTCTATCATTCTGGTGCCATAAAAATCAACAACTTCGAAGGCACAAGTCCGAGGGTGGTGAACGGTCAAAGAATTAAACATTATATCTCAGGTAATCCTATCAATGTTGAAACTAATATTATTGAAACAATAACCCCGGAGGAATACAGAAGGGACACTTTCCAGAATGTTCCAGACTCCGAAAAGTAATAGGTATGTGGTATGGTAAGTAAACCGACTCCAAAACAATTCTAAAGGCAATTTTTATCAGTTTCGGAATATTAAGAATTTTAGGAAGAAAGAAGTAGTCTGGGGAGGACACGAGGCCTCCACGAGAGTGGAGGGCGCGCCCTCCTGTCTCGTGGACACCTCGTGTGTCTCCCGGACTCCGTTTTCTTGCACTTTATGTATTTTGGTCGGTAAAAATTCATTGTATAAACTCCCGAAGGTTTTGACCATCATATCATGCAAATATCCTCTGTTTTCGTTTCGAGCTATTTTCTGTTACAGATCTAGAGCATCATGGCATCTCCAAGCGCTCCCAAGGACAAGTTTTTTGAGAGGGTTATCAACCCCTATCTCGCGGAGGTGCTGCAACACCCTCAAACCATTGAGATGCGTGAGGGGGTGCTGCACATCCGCGATATGAGGGACCAAGGCGTACAGGAAGCATGGAGACAAAGCTCAAAGCTGTGGAGCAGCAAGTCTTCAAGTGCCAAGGGATGGTGGAGCGTGGACTCAACACCAACCAGATGATGATCACGGAGTTCACCAACAACCACAAGCTAGATGCCAAAGTCATTGGGGAAACCATCTTCAAGCTTCAAGAGAAAATCAAGCACCAAGCCCAGATCTATGACCTGCAAAACCAGAACTGTGAGTATGAATATAGATTCAGGAGGATGAGTTTGGCTGCAGATTTAAGGATCCTAGAGACTCGATCATCCTTCTATGATGGTGAGCCTATGCCTTGGAAGATGGACGACAAGCCTACATCATCAAAAATACCTACTTCACCACCTCCGAGGACATAATCACATGGGGATGGGCACTCCCCTTGGCAACTGCCAAGCTTGGGGGAGGTGCCCCGGTATCGTATCACCATCACACTCCTATCTTTACCGTTTTATTTAGTTCGATCCTTTTAGTAGTATCTTGATCTAATAGATTGAAATTTTGATATCAAGTGGTTTTGAGTTTTTCTTTGTGATCTCTTTATGTAATCGAGTCCGTGAGTTATCTATAATAAAGACTAGTGTTGAGTCAAGGGCTTTGCTATCTTGCTATGATCTTGAAAGAGTAAAAAGAATAAAAGAGTTCACATTGATCTTATGGTTAATGATGACTTCACACATAGAAAGTATGAGGCTTAAAAGTTGTTGAGAGTTGATAAACATAGTTTTGGTCATCGTTGCAATTAATAGGAAGCGATAAGGAAAGAGAGGTTCACATACAAATATACTATCTTGGACATCTTTTATGATTGTGAGCACTCATTAAGTATGACATGCTAAAAGAGTTGACGTTGGACAAGGAAGACAACGTAATGGTTTATGTTTTCTCACATCTCAGTTAAAGTATATTATCATTGACCTTCCAAACATGTTGAGCTTGCCTTTCCCCCTCATGCTAGCCAAATTCCTAGCACTAAGTAGAGATACTACTTGTGCTTCCAAATACCCTTAAACCCAGTTTGCCATGAGAGTCCACCATACCTACCTATGGATTGAGTAAGATCCTTCAAGTAAGTTGTCATCGGTGCAAGCAATAAAAATTGCTCTCTAAATATTCATGACTTATTAGTATGGAGAAAATAAGCTTTATACGATCTTGTTATGGAAGCAATAAAAGCGACAGACTGCATAATAAAGGTCCATATACAAGTGGCAATATAAAGTGACTTCTTTTGTATTAAGATTTTGTGTATCCAACCCTAAAAGCGCATGACAACCTCTGCTTCCCTCTGCGAAGGGCCTATCTTTTACATTATGTTCTTACTTTATGTTCTTACTTTATGTTATTACTTTATAATTGAGTCAAGGTGATCTTCACCTTTCCCCTATTTTCATTTTATCCTTTGGCAAGCTCCTCGTGTTTGAAAGATCATGAAATATATATCCAATTGGATGTTCATTAGCATGGACTATTATTGTTGACATCACCTAAAGGTGAATACGTTGGGAGGCAACACAATAAGCCCCTATCTTTCTCAGTGTCCGGCTGAAACTCCATAACTTGTAGAAGACTATATGATAGTTGAGTATGTGGACTTGCTGAAAAGCTCTATTCTTAACTCTTTGTGATGTTACGATAAATTGCAATTGCTTCAATGACTGAGATTATAGTTTGTTAGCTTTCAATGAAGTTTTTGAACCATACTTGACATTGTAGATTGATTATTACTTGAGCATAAGAATTCATATGACAAAATCTATATATGTTACTGTTATAAGAATGATCATGATGCCCTCATGTACGTATTTTATTTTTATTGACACCTCTATCTCTAAACATGTGGACATATTTTTTGATTTTGGCTTCCGCTTGATGACAAGCGAGGTCTAAGCTTGGGGAAGTTGATACGTCCATTTTGCATCATGCTTTTATATCAATATTTATTGCATTATGGGCTGTTATTACACATTATATCAATACTTATGGCTATTCTCTCTTATTTTATAAGGTTTACCATGAAGAGGGGGAATGCTGGTAGCCGAAGTTCTAGCTGGAAAAGGAGCAAACATTGGAAACCTATTCTGCACTGCTCCAAAAGACCTGAAACTCCACGAAACTTATTTTTGGATTTATTAAGAATTATTGAGCGAAAGAAACACCTCAGGGGGCCCACACCCTGGCCAGGAGGGTGGGGGGGCGTACCCACCCCTACTGGGTGCGCCCCCGTGTCTCCTGGGCCCCTTGGTGTCCCCCAGTGTCCATCTTTCGATATATGAAGGCTTTAACCCTGGAAAAAAATCGTGGGCAAGCTTATGGGACGAAACTCCGCCGCCACGAGGCGGAACCTTGGCGGAACCAATCTAGAGCTCCGGCAGAGCTGTTCTGCCGGGGACACTTCCTTCCGGGAGGGGGAAATCATCACCATCGTCATCACCAACGATCCTCTCATCAGGTGGGGTCAATCTCCATCAACATCTTCACCAAAACCATCTCCTCTCAAACCCTAGTTCATCTCTTGTATCCAATCTTGTATCCAAAACCACAAATTGGTACCTGTGGGTTGCTAGTAGTGTTGATTACTCCTTGTAGTTGATACTTATTGGTTTACTTGGTGGAAGATCATATGTTTAGATCCTTAATGCATATTATTACTCCTCTGATTATGAACATGAATATGCTTTGTGAGTAGTTACGTTTGTTCCTGAGGACATGGGTGAAGTCTTGCTATTAGTTGTCATGTGAATTTGGTATTCACTCGATATTTTGATGAGATGTATGTTGTCTTTCCTCTAGTGGTGTTATGTGAACGTCGAATACATGACACTTCACCATTATTGGGCCTAGAGGAAGGCATTGGGAAGTAATAAGTAGATGATGGGTTGCTAGAGTGATAGAAGCTTAAACCCTAGTTTATGCATTGCTTTGTTAGGGGCTGATTTGGATCCATATGTTTGATGGTGTGGTTAGGTTTACCTTAATACTTTTGTTATAGTTGTAGATGCTTGCAATAGGGGTTAATCATAAGTGGGGTGCTTGTCCAAGTAAGGGCAGTACCGAAGCACCGGTCCACCCACATATCAAATTATCAAAGTACCGAACGCAAATCATATGAACGTGATGAAACTAGCTTGATGATAATTCCCATGTGTCCTCGGGAGCGCTTTTCTCATTATAAGAAATTGTCCAGGCTTGTCCTTTGCTATAAAAAGGATTGGGCCACCTTGCTGCACTTTATTTACTTTCATTGCTTGTTACTCGTTACAATTTATCTTATCACAAAACTATCAATTACCTACAATTTCAGTGCTTGCAGAGAAAACCTTACTGAAAACCGCTTGTCATTTCCTTTTGCTCCTCGTTGGGTTCGACACTCTTACTTATCGAAAGTACTACGATAGATCCCCTACACTTGTGGGTCATCAAGATCCAAAGAGAGAGAAGAAGCCATCTAGCTAATAACTATGGACCCGAAGGTCTGAGGTAAACTACTCACACTTCATCGGAGAGGCTATGGTGTTGATGTAGAAACCCTCCATGATCGATTCCCCCTCCGATGGAGCACCGGAAAAGGCCCCAAGATGGGATCTCACGGGTATAGAAGGTTGCGGCGGTGGAAATATGGTTTCGTGGTGCTCCTGGATGTTTTTAGGGTATATGAGTATATATATAGGCGAAAGAAGTCGGTCAGGGGAGCCACAAGGGGCCCACGAGGGTGGGGGTGTGCCTACCCCCCTGGGCATGCCTCCCTGCCTCGTGGCCGCCTCGTTGCTCCATTGACGTCCACTCCAATTCTCCTGGTTTGCGTTTGTTCCAAAAACGACTCTCTCGAAGGTTTCATTCCGTTTGGACTCCGTTTGATATTCCTTTTCCGCAAAACACTAAAATAGGCAAAAAAAACAACAATTTGGACCGGGCCTCCGGTTAATAGGTTAGTCCAAAAAATAATATAAAAGTGTATAATAAAGCCCATTAAACATCCAAAACATATAATATAATAGCATGGAACAATGAGATACGTTGGATACATATCAAGCATCCCAAGCTTAATTATTGCTCGTCCTCGAGTAGGTAAATGATAAAAACAGAATTTTTGATGTGGAATGCTACCTAGCATAATTCAATGTAATTTTTTTTATTGTGGCATGAATGTTCAGATCCGAAAGATTCAAGACAAAAGTTTAGTATTGACATAAGAGTAATAATACTTCAAGCATACTAACAAAGTAATCATGTCTTCTCAAAATAACATGGCCAAAGAAAGTTATCCCTACAAAATCATATAGTATGGCTATGCTCTATCTTCATCACACAAAATATTTAAATCATGCACAACCCCGGTTTTAGCCAAGCAATTGTTTCATACTTAAGTATTCTCAAACCTTTTCAATCTTCACGCAATACATGAGCGTGAGCCATGGAGATAGCACTATAGGTGGAACAGGATGGTGGTTGTGGAGAAGACAAAAAAGGAGAAGATAGTCTCACATCAACTAGGCGTATCAATGGGCTATGGAGATGCCCATTAATAGATATCAATGTGAGTGAGTAGGGATTGCCATGCAACGGATGCACTAGAGCTATAAGTGTATGAAAGCTCATCAAAAGAAACTAAGTGGGTGTGCATCCAACTTGCTTGCTCACGAAGACCTAGGGCAATTTGAGGAAGCCCATCATTGGAATATACAAGACAAGTTCTATAATGAAAAATTCCCACTAGCATATGAAGGTGACAACATAGGAGACTCTCTATCATGAAGATCATGGTGCTACTTTGAAGCAAAAGTGTGGTAAAAGGATAGTAACATTGTCCCTTCTCTCTTTTTCTCTCATTTTTTTCAGTGGGCTTCTTTGGCCTCTTTTTTTTGTTTGGGCTTCTTTGGCCTCTTTTATTTTTCATAAAGTCCGGAGACTCGTCCCAACTTGTGAGGGAATCATTGCTTCCATCATCCTTTCCTCACATGGGACAATGCTCTAATAATGAAGATCATCACACTTTTATCTACTTACAACTCAAGAATTACAACTCAATACTTAGGACAAAATATGACTATATGTGAATGCCTCTGACGGTGTACCAGGATAATGTATCAAGAGTGACATGTATGAAATAATTATGAATGGTGGATTTGCCACAAATACGATGTAAACTACATTATCATGCAAAGCAATATGACAATGGTGGAGCGTGTAATAATAAACAGAACGATGGAAAGTTGCATGGCAATATATCTCGGAATGGCTATGGAAATGCCATAATAGGTAGGTATGATGGCTGTTTTGAGGAAGGTATATGGTGGGTGTATGATACCGACGAAAGTTGCGCGGCACAAGAGAGGCTAGCAATGGTGGAAGGGTGAGAGTGCGTATAATCCATGGACTCAACATTAGTCATGAAGAACTCACACACTTATTGCAAAAATCTACAAGTTATCAAAACAAAGTACTACATGCATGCTCCTAGGGGAAGGGTTGATAGGAGTTAACCATCGGCGATCCTGACCTCCACACATAAGGAAGACAATCAATAAATAAATCATGCTCCAACTTCATCACATAACGGTTCATCATACGTGCATGCTACGAGAATCACAAACTTTTAACACAAGTATTCCTCAAATTCACAATTACTCAACTAGCATGACCCTAATATTACCATCCTCATATCTCAAAACAATCATCAAGTATCAAACTTCTCATAGTATTCAATGCACTTTATATGATACTCCCTCTGTCCCATAATGTAAGACATTTTTTCACACTAGTGTAGTGTCAAAAAACATCTTACATTATGGGACGGAGGGAGTAGTTTTTATTATACCTATCTTGGATGCTCATCATTTTAGGACTAAAATTTTAACCAAAGCCATTACCATGCTGTTCTAAAAGACTCTCAAAATAATATAAGTGAAGCATGAGATATCAATAATTTCTCTAAAATAAAACCACCACCGTGCTCTAAAAAGGTATAAATGAAGCACTAGAGCAAAATTGTCTAGCTCAAAATATATAAGTGAAGCACATAGAGTATTCTAATAAATTCCGATTCATGTGTGTCTATCCAAAAGGTGTGTACAGCCAGGATGATTGTGGTAAACTAAAAAGTAAAGACTCGAATCATACAAGACGCTCCAAGCAAAACACATATCATGTGGTGAATAAAAATATAGCATCAAGTAAAGTTACTGATGGACGAAGACGAAAGAGGGGATGCCTTCCGGGGCATCCCCAAGCTTAGGCTTTTGGTTGTACTTGAATTTTACCTTGGTATGCCTTGGGCATCCCCAAGCATAGGCTCTTGCCACTCCTTATTCCATAATCCATCAAATCTTTACCCAAAACTTGAAAACTTCACAGCACAAAACTCAACAGAAAATCTCATGAGCTTCGTTAGTGCAAGAAAACAAACCACCACTTTAAGGTACTGTAATGAACTAATTCTTTATTTATATTGGTGTTAAACCTACTGTATTCCAACTTCTATATGGTTCATACCCCCCGATACTAGCCATAGATTCATCAAAATAAGCAAACAACACACGAAAAACAGAATCTGTCAAAAACAGAACAATCTGTAGCAATCTGTAACTCTCGAATACTTCTGGAATCCCAATTTTTTTTACCAAATTATGAAGCTCTAGGTAATTTGTATATTAATCTTATGCAAAAATAATCAACTAAAAATCACGTTTCTGTAATTTATTAAAATTATTCTCGTGCGCGCAAAAGTTTCTGTTTTTCAGCAAGATCAAATTAACTAACACCGTAGGTTATCCTAAAGGTTTTACTTGGCATAAACACTAATTAAAACACAAAACCACACCTAACCAGAGGCTAGATGAATCATTTATTACTAAACAGGAACAAAAAGCAAAGAACAAAAATAAAATTGGGTTGCTTCCCAACAAGCGCTATCGTTTAACGCCCCTAGCAAGGCATAAAAGCGAGAATAGATCTAAGTATTTCCATCTTTGGTATTTAATTCATAGGTGGATCTCATAATAGATTCATAAGGTAATTTGATTTTCTTCCTAGAAAAGTGTTCCATGCCTTTTCTTAATGGAAATTGGAATCTAATATTTCCTTATTTCATATCAATAATTGCACCAATCGTTCTAAGGAAAGGTCTACCAAGGATAATAGGACATGAAGGATTGCAATCTATATCAAGAACAGTAAAATCTACGGGCACATAATTCCTATTTGCAACAATAAGAACATCATTAATCCTTACCATAGGTTTCTTAATGGTGGAATCCGCATGGTGCAAGTTTAAAGAGCAATCATCAAATTCAGGGAAACCTAACACATCACACAAAGTTTTTGGAATCGTGGAAACACTAGCACCCAAATCACACAAAGCATAGCATCTATGATCTTTAATTTCAATTTTAATTTTGATAGTAGGTTCCCACTCATCATAAAGTTTTCTAGGGATAGAAACTTCTAATTCAAGTTTTTCTTCATAAGATCGCATTAGAGCATCAACAATATGTTTAGTAAAAGCTTTATTTTGACTATAAGCATGAGGAGAATTTAACACAGATTGCAACAAGGAAATAAAATCTATTAAAGAACAATTATCATAATTAAATTCCTTGAAATCCAAAATAGTGGGTTCATTGCTATGTAAAGTTTTGACCTCTTCAATCCTTCTTTTACCAACTTTTGCATCAAGATCTAAAAACTTCGAACCATTGGGACGCCTCTTAACTAAAGTTGACTCATCTCCAGTCCCATCATTATCGAGATTCATATTGTGAAACAAAGATTTAATAGGAGACACATCAATCACTTTTAGATCTTCATCCCTATTATCGTGAAAACTAGAAGAACACGCTTTTACAAAGCAATCTCTCTTAGCACACATTCTAGCTGTTCTTTCCTTGCACTCATCAATGGAAATTCTCATAGATTTGAGAGACTCATTGATATCATGCTTAGGTGGAATAGATATAAGTTTCAAAGAATCAACATCAAGAGAAATTCTATCCACGTTCCTAGCCAATTCATCAATCTTAGGCAATTTTTCTTCAAGCAAAGCATTGAAAT
This sequence comes from Triticum dicoccoides, assembly GCF_002162155.2. Lineage (NCBI taxonomy): Eukaryota > Viridiplantae > Streptophyta > Magnoliopsida > Poales > Poaceae > Triticum > Triticum dicoccoides. The sequence continues at coordinate 612,172,540 of NC_041391.1, read as the reverse complement.
TCTTTTGAGAAATCATAAACTCTTTAACACTAATCTCAAAATCAGAGGGAATCTTATTAAAATTTCCATAAGAGTTGTTGTAGGAATTACCATAATTATTAGAGGAATTACTAGGAAACGGCCTAGGATTAAAGTTTCCTCTATACGCGTTGTTACCAAAATTACTCCTACCAACAAAATTCACATCCACGAGGCCCAGTTGGCCCGGTCAGGAGAAGAAGTTTTTTTTAAACAATTTTACCGACAATAAATAAAAGAAAACCACATAAACTAAAATATAATATAGGCCTATTATATATCAAAATTTTCAGAAAATTATTTTCTACATCATGAACATTATTCTAGCTTCAACTAAAGTCCACAAAAATTCAAATAATTCAAACAGTGCTAATGACCTATTTAAAACCCAATAAAATCATTTTAAAAATACTAAAATTAATTCAAATTTATTTATCTCCAATTTTTTTATGTAGGGAATCATTTTACCCTAATTTCCATATATTTTATTTTTGGAGAAAAATAATTTGAATAGAACCCAAATAAGCCCAAATTGAAAATAATTTTCAAAGGGACTTTAAATTGGATTTCTTCGAAACTCCCAACTAATATTTCATATGTTTTGAAGAAGTCATTTATCTTCTCTCATGAAAATCATTGAGTTGCATGAAGTTTCTGAATTGGAAATATTTCCGAATGAAATTCAAATCTTTTCAAACTCCCTTTTCATTTAATTAAATGGAAGAAATCATATCATCTTCACTCCAGGGTTTTTGTGATGAAAAGTATTTGAATACACGGAGACAACAAAAGAAAGACAAAAGTTTGGGAAAGTCCTTTTATTCCCTCTTATTTAACTTTCAACAAGTTTCGGATTTCACTCAATTAATCACACAACAATCAAACAAAAAATCAATCTATCTATTTGTTATAACATTCCAAAATTTAGAATTTTGGGATGTTACAAACCTACCACCCTTAAAAGGAATCTCGTCCTCGAGATTCGGAGAGGCTAGCAAGAAATGGGTTAGGTTCCGGGTCTTCTCAAAATCCATCAATCATCTCCGGGGTCTCGGGTGCTACCACCCTTAGAAGCATTGATATGGTTCCATCAAAACTCATAGACTCCATCCTTATTGTTGGTAGTGTCGATCTTCTCTGATCTTCAGGATTATTTCCTTCTCTGGCTCTTCCGGTAGTGGCATAACCTTTACCGCAATTCTTCTGTCCTTTCATCTTGGTACGGTTATTCCATGACTGGGTCTTCTTGGCCGACAGGTCTGGTGCCAATACTAAACAACTATCGATATCTCATGGTGGTCAATGATTCATGGTTTCTCTTGCAAAAAATGGGTCTGGGTTGAACCTCACCGTATATCCTACGATTGGCAAAGCTGCCTTGTACAAGGGAAAAAAATTTGATACCATTCTAAGGTTCAAAAAAGGTTTTGATCGTCGTCGCTCTACTATAGGTAAGTCACTCAGATTTACCATCCCACATAGCAAGGCGAATAATAAGAGTAAGTCGATATGGTGATCAATTCACCCTGCACCCAAATCATTTCCTTGTATACGGTTTAGCGAATCTCGCATGCTAACACTCGGTCATCCTCACAAGCATTGCAGAATTTCTCTTGTCGACGAACCAAGTTCGGATAAATCCATTGATTCTGCAAGCCAAACAAAACATCTATCGTTTCTTCACAACTCTCATGTTTTGCGTAAACTCCTATAAGATCTTCGGTTGATAAAGGCATATCCTCTTCTAGGGCTTTTTCTTCAGCAAGAGTGTGCTTGCTTCTTGGCAGGTCCTGGGGCCTGTGGGTTATGGCCCATCTCATCACTTGTAAACCTTGAACTCATCATCGGGGCAATTGATCATTATTCCAACATCCAACTTTCTAGCATTCTTAAATCCATCCAATTATTACCGTCTCCCTTCCTTCTATCGGTGCCAAGCTAAGATGTGATTACTCAAACTCATCATGGAGTTACAATTGCTCCATATTACCAACATCATACCTCCTTTATATCCAATGATACTTCTTCCCTTCATACTCTTGGGGTATCCAACATATCGAGATAAAACTCATACTTGTTTGTCCAAGGTCCACTCCATGGAACGCCATTATCCTTTTCAGGGGTCAAATCTCCTCACAATTTCTACCACCCTTGAAATGTACAAACTTATCCATAGACCATATTTCTCATATCCTCGAAATTGGTCAAAATCCCTCTTCATAGAGTAACAACTCATAAGATCCAAATCAGCACCAACGATGCTACCGTCATTGATTCTCAAAGTATTACAATCTTCTGCACTTCCATTTCATGCCTCAACTCAACACCTCAATACAAAAGAAATGTTCCCACTACTACTACTACATTTATTTTGTTGCTAACTCAACTATTTCGCACAAGTCTCCTTCTTCTTGGGACAATCCCAGGCAAAGTGCCCTGCTTCATTTCAACGAAAACATATTACTTCCCCAAGTCTCGTGGTTTCCTTATGACTACATAGCCTCCTTGGATCCTCGACTTTCTGTTTGGGCAACTGCTGAAGTAGTGCCCTGACTCCTTGCACCTGAAACAGGTGATAAGACTCAAGTCCTTTATAGTATCCAATCTACTTCTCTTCCTGGACTTTTCCGTTCCAATCAGGGCTTCTATTTCCTGTGGGTCATACTCTACTTCCTCTGTCAGGAGTTCTACTAGATCCCCATTCAAACAATTCTGGGAGATGTGTCCTTCTTCTCCACATGAATAGCATGACTTGGTGTAGGGTTTAATTGGGTCTTCTTCAGATGTGTCCTCCACCTCTTCCTTCATCACAGGTTCTTCTAAAGTTTCCTTGAGGGCTCCTTTCATTGCTTCTTTCTTCTGCTGGATGGTTCTTTGTACCATGGGGTAAATGTGACACTGAGCATGGTAGTGGGTAGTTCCTTCACACAAGAAACAAGTAATCTGCCTAGTTGGGCATTCTTCAGCTGGGTGACTTCCTTCACAATGATAGCATTCATCCTTGTGCTCATTATGGTTGTGTCCTATTTCATCACAAAACTTGCATGCATAGGGTTTCTGCATATCCTTTCCATGAGGCTTCAACTTCTGGGACACAAGCCGAGACTTTAGCAGAGTCAACTTAAATTCTTTCCAAGTGGTTACTCCTTGCCATCCATTGATGGTTTGGTACATCCTCCACCAAGTAGCATCACCTCTTTCAAAGCACTGAAGAGCATGCTAGGCCATATCCGTTCCGATTATAGGGTTATTCTTCACGTGATCCTCCATGTTCTGAATCCATCAGTCCGTCTCCAATTGACTCATCTATCCAGATAATATGAGCTCATCTCCATTCATCCTCTATTGGGTCCAGGGTTTTTTGGGGTGGGATAAGAGAGATAGGGGGATACACACAATACAAACAATAGTTTTTGAAAAGGCAGGTTTTATTTGTAGCTGTCGGGAAAACATCAAACAAATGACAGCTCACAAACGTCGGACTAACGTAGGTATATAACAAGGGTTTGGTCTTCTAAAGGTCAACAAATCTTCAAAGTCGCCAAACTTTTCAGGTCTTGTGCATGTCTCCGATGGTTTCTTTCGATCATGCTTGTCCTTCTCAAGTTCCTCTACCAGATCTCAGTTAATGCGAAGTCTCTCATGACGTCCTTTAATATTCTGGAGTTGCATTCCAAACTTCTGGGTTTCAGCATCCTCGACATGAACCATGGTCCTTCTATCCTTCAGTTCCTAACAGATCTCCGGTATCTCGAGGTCTTACTCCTCCAGCTTGGCTACTTTCAGCTTCTGGGTCCTGAGTTCTTCACGAAATGCTTCCTTGTCAAATATGGATTCCTGAAGGTCCATCTTAAACTTCTTGATGTAATACTCCGGATTCTGGTGATACACCAGCTAAGATTAAAACTGCATCCTTTGCTGACAGATGCTCCATCAACCTTCTATCATCCAATCCTTCCATGCATCTGCATGCTTAACTCCGCACGGTGACAATAGCATAAGCGGGCAATAACACCATGGTTAGCCGTGTTTATGCCCATGTTACTGCCATGAGCTTTCATTCCATAACTGATATCTCCTGTCTTAGGGTTTTCCTGACAAAAACTTTGAGTTCTGATGCTCCATGTTCCAGTCTTTCTTCGATACACCTTGATCTCGGGTATTTACAGCTTCCTTAGTCTGCCAAGTTCCATAAGGGGTGCCTTCATAGGTCATACAAATCTGGAAAATCTTTAAGGCCTTCAAATTCTCCTAGTCTTCGGAGTCTTCAATCGTTGTAGTTTTCGTCATTAGAATGCACGGAAAAATAATCCTCTTTATTCCAAAGTAGTCTTAGTTGTCCGATATCTTGTACTTCTTGGAGTGGTCTCATCAGTCGAATCTTCATGTGGTCAAAAGGGGAAAGGGGTATAGTCTCACTAAAAGGGAATATTTGAATAAGCTCAGAAGAGAAGAGCGATAAAATATCTTTTTTGAAAAAGAAGTTGTAGAGAAAATCTTTCCTATTGGCTTGCCAGTTTCTAGGGTCACGTCCTACAGTCAACATGTGCTCTAATACCATCTTGTAGCGACCCGACCCGAATGGATCGAATCTCTGTGCTTAAGTGTCATCCCTGGATCGGTATGCTGACACAGATAGTACTCGAGGATTTATAACAGAGGTAAATCACATGTATAAAATAACGTAAATACTATTACCTCAATCCAAATAGCGGAAGAAACATTAAGGTTGTGGATTCCCATCAACACCAACGGCAAAGTTGAGTGTAGAAACCGTAACCCTAACGTATCACTTACTCGTCGTAAGATCCTGCAACATGAGACGTTGCAGCCACAATGGGTCAGTACATTGAATGTACTGGCAAATTCACACCATAGGATAATGATGAATAAAGGCTATCACTACATGCATATTTGGCTGGTGGAAAAGCTCTATGGTTATAATGTTTTTGCGAAAAGCCAATTTTTCCCTACTACAAAGGAATAAATTTTATTTAACTATCATTGCGGTTGTTAAACATTGAGAATGATTGACAGCATTCTCAATCCCAATTAAACATCATCATTAAAAACCAACAAAAATAATTATAAGTAACATGATGAGATCAACATGATAATCCAATAACTAGATACTCAAGATGTCCATAACCAGGGACATGGCTAATCATGATTAGTTTATACACTATGCAGAGGTTTGTGCACTTTTCCCCACAAGACCCGATCTCCTCCGTTTGTTTTCTCGCACTACATGGTGTTTGAGAAACGGATGACCGAGACATAGTCTTTCAGAAGCGCTAGCACCTTACGATTGGGTAGACCTGTACACCTACTTTCCCCTACATCTGCTAGTCTACCACTATAAGAGTTCGCACGACTTAATCAACTATGCTAGAACCCATAATAGCATGTGGCTGCACACGAAAGTTTTTAGCATGAATAATGTTATGATCCCTTTGATCCTGGGTGGCGGTCCAAAAACAAACAGGCAATCCTGGAATACCCAAGTGCCTCAATCCACCCAGATGTGTATTAAAGTTGCTGCCTTAAATAAACCATTAATTAACAATCTCACATCTGTCATGGAAAATTCACTCACCCAATCCACGTCTACTAGCATAGCATGGCATAATAAGCAAACATAGAAGTAACTCCCAAGGGTTTGATAATAAAATAGTTAATAGATACTACCTCATCTACTTCCCAAAACCCACATATTAATCAGATCCTAATCATGCAACTGTTTGAGGATTGATCTAATGCAATAAAACTGGGTAGTAAAGAGGTATGATCAAAGTGTGAACTTGCTTGTACTGTTGATGAAGATGACTCGCACTCAACTCCTGATGGTTCTACTCGTCACACTCTATTCAATCTATCGTAAGCAAGCAATAGTAACCACACATAAGCAATCACACAAAAGAATCGAAAAGAACAAAGAAAACGATTCAGAAAACATCAAAACCAAGCAAATAACTCTTGCAACATAAAACAATTTCTAACAGTACCAAAATTATGTGAATTTTGCCTTATCAAAAAGTTTAGGTCAAGAGCTTCAATTTGCAAAAAGATTCACTCAAATCGGAGTTACGAAACTCAAGTTACAGACGAAACAAGATTGAATACTAATCTGAACTAAATTCAATTTTTAAATTGTCAAAAACATGTTTAAGTTGTTTATCTGGATAGAGGGGATCATAACGAAGAAGTGGGCGCTGGTTTCGTTGGATTAGGATAAACGGTTGAAAAGTTGTGATCATTTTAAAGCTAGGGACTAATTTGTAAATAAAATAACTACAACTAGGTCCCTGGCTACGTGTCAGATTGTTAGTGGCTGAAAACTGTTTGCTGCGTAGGCTAAACAGTGAACGTCCTCTAACTAAGGGATAACGGTTCGAAATAAAAAAAGACCTAATCTAATCTAGACCGTCTATTCTAGATCGGACGGTGGACGTGGCGACGACGACTTACCGCGGCGGCAGGGTCGACGGCGGCGAGGAAGACGGTGGCAGCGGCTCGGATCCGAGCGGAGCGGCGGCTCCGGTGGTCGTTGAGGCCGGCGAAGAGATCGGGGAGGGGCGGCGCGGCGAGGCGAGGAGGATGGCGGCATCGGCGGTGGTCGGCGACGGCGAATCGGAGCGGGAGTGGCAAGCGGATCTCACCGGCGGCGGCGGTTCCCAGCGAGTGCGGCAGTTGCGGCAGAGGGGGGGGGAGAGGGGAGAGAGGGGCCGGTAGGGCCGGCGCATTTATAGGAGGAGAGGGGAGGCGGCGCCTTGGAGGAGGGGCGACGGCGACGTGTCCGCCTCGGACACGGCGGCGGCCGGCAGCGTACGGGTGCAGGACTGCGCCCAGGGTCGGTGACGAGAGCGGCTGGGTTGGGCCGGCTGGCTGGGCTTCGCCCCAGTGGGCCTGGTCAGGCGAAGAAGTTTTTTTAAATAATTTTACCGACAATAAATAAAAGAAAACCACATAGACTAAAATATAATATAGGCCTATTATATATCAAAATTTTCAGAAAATTATTTTCTACATCATGAACATTATTCTAGCTTCAACTAAAATCCACAAAAATTCAAATAATTCAAACAGTGCTACTGACCTATTTAAAACCCAATAAAATCCTTTTAAAAATACTAAAATTAATTCAAATTTATTTCTCTCCAATTTTCTGATGTAGGGAATCATTTTACCCTAATTTCCATATATTTTATTTTTGGAGAAAAATAATTTGAATAGAACCCAAATAAGCCCAAATTGAAAATAAATTTCAAAGGGACTTTAAATTGGATTTCTTCGAAACTCCCAACTCATATTTCATATGTTTTGAAGAAGTCATTTTATCTTCTCTCATGAAAATCATTTAGTTGCATGAAGTTTCTGAATTGGAAATATTTCCGAATAAAATTCAAATCTTTTCAAACTCCCTTTTAATTTAATTAAATGGAAGAAGTCATATCATCTTCACTCCAGGGTTTTTGTGATGAAAAGTATTTGAATTCACGGAGACAACAAAAGCAAGACGAAAGTTTGGGAAAGTCCTTTTATTCCCTCTCATTTAACTTTCAACAAGTTCCGAATTTCACTCAATTAATCACACAACAATCAAACAAACAATCAATCTATCTATTTGTTATAATATTCCAAAATTTAGAATTTTGGGATGTTACACTTCTCCTAAAGTGATTTCCATAAAAGTGCCTCCCGCGGCCGAATCTATAAGATTTCTAGAAGCAAAATTCAATCCGGCATAAATTTTATTGTATGATCATCCATAAATTTAATCCATGTGTAGGGCAGTTGCGAATCATTAATTTCATTCTCTCCCAAGATTGTGCAACATGTTCATGATCAAGTTGCTTAAAATTCATAATATCGTTTCTAAGAGAGATGATCTTAGCGGTAGGAAAATACTTAGAGATAAAAGCATTTTTGCACTGATTCCACGGATCAATACTATTTTTAGGCAAAGACGAAAACCAAGCTTTAGCACGATCTCTAAGCGAAAACAGAAATAGCTTCAATTTAGCAATATCATTATCCACGTCTTTCTTCTTTTGCATATCACACAAATCAACAAAGTTGTTTAGATGAGTAGCGGCATCTTCACTAGGAAGGCCAGAGAATTGATCTTTCATGACAAGATTCACCAAAGTAGCATTAAATTCACAAGATTCAACATCGGTAAGAGGAGCAATCAGAGTGCTAAGAAAATCATTATTGTTGGTACTGGAAAAATCACACAATTTAGTATTATCTTGATCCATCGTGACAAACTATCCAACACACAAGCACACAAGAGGCAAGCGAAAAGAGGCGAACGGGAAAAAGAGGGCGAATAAAGCGGCAAGGGTGAAGTAGGGGAGAAGAAAATGAGAGGCAAATGGCCAATAATGTAATGCGAGGGATAAGAGTTTGTGATGGGTACTTGGTTTGTCTTGACTTGTGCGTAGACTCCCCGATAACGGTGCCAGAAATCCTTCTTGCTACCTCTTGAGCATGCGTTGGTTTTCCCTTGAAGAGGAAAGGGTGATGTAGCAAAGTAGCGTAAGTATTTCCCTCAGTTTTGAGAACCAAGGTATCAATCCAGTAGGAGGCTACACTCAAATCCGTCGCACCTACACAAACAAATAAGAACCTTGCACCAATGCGATAAAGGGGTTGTCAATCCCTTCACGGCCACTTGCAAAAGTGAGATCTGGTAGAGATAATAAGATAAATATTTTTGGTATTTTTATGATATAGATTGAAAAGTAAAGATTGCAAAATAAAATAGATCAGAAACTTATATGATGGAAAATAGACCCCGGGGCCATAGGTTTCACTAGTGGCTTCTCTCAAGATAGCATAAGTATTACGGTGGGTGAACAAATTACTGTCGAGCAATTGATAGAAAAGTGCATAGTTATGAGAATATCTAGGCATGATCATGTATATAGGCATCACGTCCGCGACAAGTAGATCGAAATGATTCTGCATCTACTACTATTACTCCACACATCGGCCGCTATCCAGCATGCATCTAGAGTATTAAGTTCATAAGAACAAAGTAATGCATTAGGCAAGATGACATGATGTAGAGGGATAAACTCAAGCAATATGATATAAACCCATCTTTTTATCCTCAATGGCAACAATACAAGACGTGCCCTGCTGCCCCTGCTATCACTGAGAAAGGACACCGCAAGATTGAACCCAAAGCTAAGCACTTCTCCCATTGCAAGAAAAATCAATCTAGTAGCCAAACCAAACTATTAATTCAAAGAGACTTGCAAAGATACCAAATCATACATAAAAGAATTCAGAGGAGTTTCAAATATTGTTCATAGATAATCTTGATCGTAAACCCACAATTCATCGGATCTCAACAAACACACCGCAAAAAGTATTACATCGAATAGACCTGCAAGAAGATCGAGGAGAACTTTGTATTGGGATCCAGAGAGAGAGAAGAAGCCATCTAGCTAATAATTATGGACCCAAAGGTCCGAGGTAAACTACTCACACTTCATCAGAGAGGCTATGGTGTTGATGTAGAAGCCCTCCGTGATTGATTCCCCCTCTGGCGGAGCGCCGGAAAAGGCCCCAAGATGGGATCTCACGGGTACAGAAGGTTGCGGCGGTGGAAATAGGGTTTCGTGGTGCTCCTAGATGTTTTCAGGGTATATGAGTATATATAGGCGAAAGAAGTCGGTTAGGGGAGCCACGAGGGGCCCACGAGGGTGGGGGGCACGCCTACCCCCTGGGCGCGCCTCCCTGCCTCATGGCCGCCTTGTTGCTTCCTTGACATCCACTCCAAGTCTCCTGGATTGCGTTTGTTCCAAAAACGACTCTCTCGAAGGCTTCATTCCATTTGGACTCCATTTGATATTCCTTTTCTGCGAAACACTCAAATAGGCAAAAAAAACAGCAATTTGGACTAGGCCTCCGGTTAATAAGTTAGTCCTAAAAATAATATAAAAAAGTATAATAAATCCCATTAAACATTCAAAATAGATAATATAATAGCATGGAACAATCAAAAATTATAGATACGTTGGAGACGTATCAGGGCGGTTGGGGCAGTGGGTTGTAGGGGCGGAGTGGTCGACGGTGGGTCACAGGTACGATGGGGGTGGTAGAGGTTGGGGCGGAGCTGGAGGGTTGGATGGTGGAGAAGGGAGAGAAGGGGGGCGGCGCGGTGGTGGTCGGGATCGAGGGCTCCGGTGGCTTGGTGGCTCAGGCTGGTCATGGTTGGGCACGCCGTCACGGGTGGTTTGTGGGCAGAGGGAGAGAGAGCATCGGGGTAGGTGGGGTGGGTGGTGCGTAGGGGAGAGAGTGGTTGGGCTGAGTGGGGTATTTTTTTTTCCAGTTTTCACGGATGCTTCGATTCGGGGTGTTAGCAATAAACCTGGTGTTAGAAGAATAAGAGTCTTAAGGGTATATACCCTTTTCGAGGCTGTCTTTGACTATTGATAAGATTAATAATATATGAGACGTATAATGTGAAAATTATATCATTAGAAGCTCATTCCACATACAAATTTGACGATATGCTTTGTGTAACTTGCATGCCATATAATATTTCTCTAACATGTGGTCAAAGTTGGCCTCAAAAAACGAATTAGGCCCTATATATGGATGGAGGGAGTATGAATCTTGGCCTAGCAACAACGTACACGTGCATCCATCCACTGGGCCGCCGCTGCTAGCGTACGCATGCTGCATGCACATATCCACCATCGTGCCGTCATCATCTTCTCCCCAACCGACGATGTCTTGGACTAAGAGCATCTACATCCGCATATGACAAATATGACCCCTCAAACACCCGCGGACGCGCCCGGGTAGTGACCGGTCACGCCTCATATTAGCACAACTACATCCAGACACCTCATACTAGATTCTTAAATCCATACAAAAGCATGCAAAGAAAAAAACTACGTGCTATGTAGATCACCTAGTTACTCCTCGTCGAAGATGTCAACTATCTCCGTGCCCGGCTCTGGGTACATGGGCGGCAAATGCAGCTATAGCGCCTCCGACTGCTCTGCTCGAGCCTCCTCCTCTATCTCCGTGCCGAGTTTGGCGAAGAGTGCGTCGGTCACTGCCCTCTCCTGCCGGAGAAACTGTCGGTTGGCCTCCACATAGGCCTCATCCTGGATGGACTGTAGGATCAGTACAAAAAAAATACACTTCCGTGATGATACGTGTTTGTCACAGTAGGTCGCGTTTTTTGTCATGCATGTACATCCATGACAAATTTATGACAGAATCAAGATAGTCATACCTGTGTTGTCATAGAAGTGTTCCATGACATTACCAAAATTATCATCACGGAAGTGTCCACTTCCATGACGATAAATCGCGCATCATAGAACTGCTTTCGTCAAGGGTGACTGACACGTGACATCCACCGTAACGGAACGTCGTTAAGCTATCGGGTCGGGTTTTGGATCCGATAACCCGTTAATAGCCCCGACCAATGAGGATTTTCCACGTGTAAAATCATCATTGGCTGGAGGAAACACGTGTCGGCTCACCGTTGGGACAGATGTCATCCACTCATTGGACAGAAGGCGCCTATGATACGTCGACACGTGGCACAGCCCAACAGAGGCCCATTCCTGTGAAAAGGACGGCCCGTTTGACTTGGTCAAAAGGTGGCGGGCCGGCCCACGGAAAGCCTGTTAACGGCCTGTTCGCATATAGCCCATTTACAACCCGCTAACCGAGGGCCTGTTACGCCCTATCCGAATTAGGCCCAGTAGCGTCATCTGGGTCGTCCAATATGATTCAGCCCATTTTAACTTCCGGCCCATGTGTGGCCCATGAATTCTTTCAGCCCATATTAGGACCTTTGTAACTCTTGGCCCATTAACGGCCCGTTGTGAAACTGGCCCGTAATGAACAGTGTATCACTTTATACCCATTAACGGCCCGTTATTCCATTGGCCCGTTTCCAGCCCAAGTTATCTTTCGGCCTTCTCAGGGCCCATTGATTCTTGGGCTCATTTGCAGCATTCGGTTACATACGGCCCGTTACTGTCATTTTCTGCTTGTGGGCCAAATTCAGCCCGTCGTTACAGTCGGCCCGTTTGCGGACCGTTAATACGTTGGGCCGTTTTCATGTCAAAAAAACCCGTTGGGCTGTTTTCATAGAGTTATCAAATACGGCCTATTAACGGCCCGTTATGGTCCACGAATAGTACGGCCCATGATTGGCAAAATGATGATACGTCCCGTAGAAGGCCCATGGATCCTACGGCCCGTATGAGGCCCATGGATGGTACGGCCCGTAGAAGGCCCATGGACCCTACGCCCCGTAGAAGGCCCATTGATCCCTAAGGCCCGTATAGAAGGCCGATGGATCCTACGGCCCGTATAGAAGGCCAATGGTCCTACGGCCGAACGAAGGCCCATGGATCATACGGCCTGCAGGAGGCCCATGGTTACAATAGTCCGTGTGTTGCCATGATTATTTTGGCCTAGTTACCAAAAATAGGCTATTATGGCCACTAGAAAAACACAGAAAAAGAACTGTAGTGACTACAAGTAAACAACTAAACAAGACAATAGGGAAATAAATAAGCAAGCAATTAAGGCTAGCCTATTACCGCTATTACACATATTACATCCACTGGGCATCAAAGTTCGCCACCAGTGCAAATATAGTGAACAAAGCAGCATATTACATACACTTGGCCGTCAAAATTGGTCACCAGTGCAAATAAACGCGGCAACAAAACAAGAGCATAACTGAAACAACTTCAGAAGAGCTCAAGAAACATTATCCTGGGTATCCACCATGCTGGCAATAAGCTTAGCAAGCTGATTAGCTTTGTCCTGTTTGGCGCTAAAATCCTCCAACGCTTGCTGTTGCACCAGAAAGTATGCATCTGAATGCTCCAGGGACTTCCACAGTCCTTCCACTTCTTGTCGCAGCACAGCTGATCGATGTCTTTCAGCTTGTAGTTGAGACTCAAGAAACCGAACTGATTCAGACATGACTTTGGGGTTGTCTCGCTGTCTTCAAGATAATCTTCCTTAGCTATTTTATCAGCTTTGTTGGAGACCAACAAGGATGTGTCACTATCCTGAACCTTATCTGCATTACTTCCTTTACCATTGCTTAATAAGGCACTCTTCCCCAATATTCTGTCAGCATTCTAAAAGAAGAAACAAGCAGACACATAACAAGTTTAGCATGTACTAGTATATGAAACTCATTTCGGTGAACCAGTTCATTAGTAAGGTGGACAGGATTAAACTACCAAGTCTTCTATTGCCAAGTACTAGTACATAATAAAAGCATCAAACAAACATATATCTATGTCCTATGGTCACTGCATTATCTTGCCAAATCAAAATAGAGACACGGTTCAAATCATATCAGTTCAAGACAAAGCAGCAGTGAAAGAATACAAAGCGTGGGAAACTACACGGCACAACAAGATTTCAGATGGGTACCACGGGTCTACATGTACAACAACACTATTGGCTCTGTTGTGATGCTAGTAATGTGCATGATATGAAAGTCAACTGTATACACAATTGAAATTGAAATTAACAGAGCTATTGATAAGAGCAAACCTGTTAAAGAAACATGCGTGAACATACCTGCTGTGCCATTGGAGTTTCGATTGGATCCTTCAATTTAAAAATAAGTTCGTATCAGTAAATACAGTGATACAAGAGCAAAGCAATCATAGTTAAAAAAGGCGCGCCTAAGCGAGCGCTTAAGCGCGCCTAGGCTCTAGGCGTTGGCAAAACGCATTGCGCATAACTACGCATAATCTGTACATAACTGCGCATAAGCATGCGCTTTGGTCAGTAAAGCGCAAGGCGGTGGCAAAACGCACAATTAACGCCTAACGCTTTTTTGAACTATGATAGCAATGGAATCTTAAATTAGAACAGTTGTTCTTCAGGTTTAGGCACTTGTTCTACATGAACAGAGTATAGTAAGACGCAAGAATAAAATACTTAAAAATAGAAAATGAGCTCATAGACCTTACCACATCTTGGTTCGGGACCAGTATAGAACAAGGCGTTCCCAGTCATCGTCCAGTAAATGTGTCTCAGGAGAACGTAAGGAAATTTGATGAGTTTCTTTGGCGGTGAAGTACGTTTTCTTCAGGTAATTCCGATACTGCCACCAAACATTCTTGAAGATAGCAGAGGTATTAACACAGGTTACCTCATCCTGAGTTTCCAAATCGGTCCTTCTCTATAGAGAAAAATGGGAAAATTTGCTGTATTATAACCATCATGGAGGTAGGATGTATGGGATGAAGCAAAGTAATTGCCATGAATAACATTACTTACACATAACTCCTGGACAAACACCTGCAACTGGCATTTTCCTTCATCTTCAGTATAATATTTCCAAGATGGGAAGATACGCACATACGATTTAACAACATCAAATGCGATAGATGCTAAACTACGACTGGCTGGTTGTGCTTCCTCCACAAGAATAGGCGTACTAACTGGTGGAGTTGGGGTTTGCCGTGATAGTACTGGCCCTTTGGGAACTAGAGCTGCCTTACTAACTGCTGTTGTTTGGGAGCTCTGTGGTGGAGATGGTGCCGTGTCAACAAAAACTGGGTTACTATCGGCTGGGGTTGGGGTTAGATTGGGTGAAGCTGGTTCTTTGTCCATCGCAGTAGGGGTACAATCTGCAAGAGTTTGGGTTATGTGTGGTAGGGCTGGTTCTTGTGCATGTACAACCGGGGTGCTATCTCCACCAAGAGGTAGCACTGTTTTATTTGAAGACCGTGTTTTTATTCCGCTAGATACTGGCATCACTTTCTCCAATTCAAATGGCTGATAAACAGGAAACATAGTTGAATGTACAGACATTGTATGAGAGACAGATGCAATAGATAGTGTGGAAAAAAGAGGGCATGAAATAGTTGACATGTATATTGTTTAACTAAAATGGATAGCATGACATAATTTCACATATATGATGTCTATCTAAACTGGATAGCATAGCATAACATAATTCAAAGATATGATGAATAACTAAACAGGATCGCATGACATAATTCACCTACATGTTATCTAAGTAATCAGGATCGCATCATTTAATTCACATATGTGATTTATATGCTAAACAGAGGGCATTCGATATGATGTCTGAACTAAGAACATGGTGTTGAATATTGTGTATATGATGTCTAAACTATGCAATGCAAGACATCGGATGCATGATATGAGCAATATAACCGTGCCAAGTTAGAGCATACACCTCAGTGGAGGAATAGGACTGGTCATCTATCTCTGAATCCATCTCTGAGGTGCTATCGGGACCCAACAAGAGATCTGCTTCGACAGGTAGCACTGTCGGCTCTGAAGGCCTTGTTTTCACTTCAGTTTTTTCCATCTCCCACCCAAATGGCTAATTCACAGGAAGAGTAGTTTAATGTTCAAACATTGTCGACAAATGGAAATGTAATGAAGAAAAGGATGGGCAAGATATCATTCAAATATATGATGCCTGGTTAAACAGGATGGCATTGCACATTTCACATATATTATGGCTGGCTAAAAGACATGAGACTGCATAATTCCCATATATGATACAGAAACTAAACAGGTGGCATTACAGAACATGTCTAAACTAAGCAGATGACATATATGATGTCAAAAGTAGGCACTGCAAGGCAACATATGCATGATATGACTAACATCATCATGCCAAGGTAGAGCAAACACCTTGGGGGGTAAATAGGAGTGGTCAGCAGCGTCTGAATACGCCTCAGAACAGATATATTCCTCTGGATTACAATCTGGAGAGGGGTGGGGAGGGTTTGCCATTGAACCCACCGTGGAGCGAAGTCTGCATGACATTGTATTGCCGCGCAAAACTCTTCTCTTTTTCTCTACATGTTCAGCATGACTGTGTACAATATCTGACATGCATACAAAAAAAATATGGTGAGATTATGTAAGGAGAGCATGCAGAAATTTAGAGTGATGGTAACAACCAGTTGATCGACATTTTTCCGTTGAACCAAAATAGCCCTAATGGATCGGCGTGAATGTATAGTAATAACTGACGCAACAAGTGTACAACCTCTTTGCCATAGCCGTGTCGACCTCAACATCATTGGGTTGGTCGCTGAAGCAGTTGAGGTAGAGGTGGCTGTCGGAGGTGTGGAGGAAGATCTGAGGAATCTATAGACGGCGTCCAGGGCACTGCTCTGTTATGATGGATCGTTCTGTCGTTGGAGCAGCTCCGGTGAGCCGTAAGACGTCAAGGCTGAAGCAGCACAAGACAGACATCGTCAATCCCAAGTGGGATTCTAATAGCATCTCCAATAGATGATGAAAAATGGATGTAAAATTAACATCACCAAAAACCACCTGACTACAACAGATGAGGTAAAAACTGTTGACTCTGAACTTAAGTGTCGAAACTGAAATTAACTCTGGAATCTGAATGCTACTATCGAAACTAAACGCAATGGTAGTAGAGAGACACTTGACATGTAGTTTAGGGAGGGCCTGCAGTTCATCTTCAACCTGCACACCCCTGAGCCGCCTGCCACCACCGGCCGAACCGCCGGCCCCAGCGCCGCCTCGCTGCCCCGAAACAACTCGCCACCGCCGCCCCGGCTAGCCCTCTAGGCCCCCGCCCCCACCCTGAACCCTAAGATAGATAGTGGGGTACCTCTCCGGCGAGTCCCCGTCCCCGCTGCGGTTGGTTCTTACTTAACTCCGGCGAGCCCCCCTCCCCCAACCCCTGAAAATCGACTGACCCAAAAGTCGATTCAGTCTACTGAAGTGTGGCTTAATCGGAGCAGAGCAGCAGCACGCGCGAGGGGGAGAGCAGCAGCACGAGCGAGGGGGAGAGCAGCAGCAGCAGCTGGGCGAGCGAGCATCGAGCGAGAGCCGGAGCAGCAGTAGCAGCACGAGCGAGCGAGCGAGAGCCGGAGCAGCAGCAACAGCGTGAGCGAGCGAGCGAGAGCCAGAGCAGCAGCAGCAGATCCGGCTGGTATGTACGCCGCCGCCGCTGGGGGAGAGCCGCCGTGGAGATGTCGCCCGCGGCGCCGACTTCAAGGTAGCCGCTCCATGGCGGTGCGGGATGGAGCACCGTCAGCGCCGGGAGGTCGAGTTAAGGAGAAGGTGCGATGCGATGAGTGTACAACCTCTTTGGTGGCGCCGAGTAGGCCTCGGCTTCGTTCGAGGAGTCGGTGAGGATGCTGTGGTTCCGGTGGAGCAGGTTAAGGCGGCACTGTGGGGATGGAGCAGCCGCGATAGACGAGGCGATCCTCGGAGCAGCTCCTTGGAGGTGGAGGACGGGGCGGCTGAACCGGCAGGACGGCGAGATGGACGACGGATCCTCATCCGAGGAGGTGGATGAGGGACGTCAAGCTGTTGCGGTGGACGATGTCGTCGGGGAAGAGGCTCCGGCTGGGCAGCGGTGACATGGCGGACGGAGGAGGGTGGGGTTTCGCGGCTGGAGAGGAGAGGTTATGGCGGCCTGGGATTTCGAATGGCGAAAAGGGGGCGATGGGAGGGGGTGAAGCATGACTTAGGGACGCGCTTGTCCAAAATGTAGCGTGTGTTACAAAAGTACCCCCCACCGATTTGAACTAGCGGCCCTTTCGGCTCAGGGTTAGAAGGGGGATTTCGCGTGTCGGGATTTGGCAGCTAGAGGGAGTTTTCGCGCGCGTTGTAATTTCGGGATAGCAAGGCGCGGGTTGTGAAGGCGCCAGTTTTGGGAGCACGATATCTGAATTTTCGGGATATAACAAGACGCGGGTTGAATTTTAGGGACAAACCTAACGTGTAGTAATATTGTACTTGTACGTACCAAATCAATTCGTACTTCCCTCAACCAAAAAGAAAACAAAAAAAATAAAACTATTCACACCACACAAAGAGAGAGTCTTGCCCCGTTTTACTATACAAATGCTATTCAAAGCTACTCCCTCCTTCCATCTATATAGGGCCTAATGCGTTTTTCGATGCTAACTTTGACCAAATATTAGAGCAATGATATATGACATGCAACTTACACAAAGCACACCATTAACTTCGTCTGTTAAAGGTTCTTTCAATGATATAATTTTCACATTGTGCATGTCATGTACTATTAATCTTGTCAATAGTCCAAGGCGGTCTTAAAAATCTCATTACGCCCTATATAGATGGAAGGAGGGAGTCTGAATCCATGTTATGTTCGATTATTTTTTTTCGCTTTGCTGTATAATGCATGTAACCTACTCATACCAACATTTTAGTGCATTCCAAGTGTCTATACTACCACTGCAATTCGAACTAAATTTGAATTCGTTTCTCTATTTCAATAAGAATCTACAATCATGATTGTTGCCAACTTCAACCATCATAGTTTCCTTGCTATCCGCCAGATATAAATCGGACGGCCTATAATGCAGGATGGCAGGCACACCAACATCAACAACTCCGTTTTTTATAAGAGTAGAGATAAAATATATTAAATGTAGTATAACATGTTCATAAACACACCATGTGTATCACCGTTATATATATTCATACATACGTCGGTTTAAAACACTATGATAAATTCTTCAAATATCCGAATTCGCTTTTTATAATGAAGTATATATGATCTCTATTCATCTTTTACACCCACACAACCCGCTTATCTTTGTAGCTAGCGCTAACTTTCTCTTGTGCATGCACACGCCCACATCCCTCTCACCCTCCCTCAGCATTCTATAGCTCCATCACGCAAATTCATCTTTTCACTTTAGGTCGTTCACCCATGGTGTGTGTAGGCCCCCAGCTCCTTCTTTACGGCACACATCGATCGATATGACTCTCTAGCCAGGTGTGCCTAGCACAAACACAAGCTTCCCCTCTTCTCTTGTCACCGCCCATGCCTCACTCCCACCACTCTTTTCATCGTTCTCGTACTCGCACACTCCTCCCCGCTCGATATAGTATGCCTCTCGTACCACCTCCTACATGCATCCCTCTATCTCTATCCTTCTCCTCGTGCCTCGTTTGCTTCTAACACACACATGCATGTATACCGATCGATCTCCCAACATATACCTGGATCGACTTTAACTACCCCCCATCGATCGACGTACCTCACAAGTTATGTCTCTCCTTTCTCTAACAAAGGGAGATTGATCTTCCTATGTAGTTATGTCTGCTTACCACAGCCACATCGTCCCCCTCATCATTCGTGCATGCCTCCTGACCTGTCTCTCACACGCACGTGCATAGACAACAAGCAGCCATCTCCTCTCTTATTGATATTGCGGGCGTGCCCTCCGTTTGTCTAGCAAGCCTATCCCACCATTTGTTAGAAGCAACTCCACTACCACCCCCTCCAACACTCTAGCTCTGTCTCTCTCCCAACCTTATTCGTCTCATGCACATATGCATGGATGCCGATCAATCTCCCTTAATATATGAGGCAGATTGATCTCCTCAATACACGAGGTAGGCCTCTCTCCTCCTCCACACATATACCAGCCATTGTACCTCTATAGTTAATTGGGCCTCCCTCTTCCCCCACCACACACCGATAGTCGAGCGCTGCAGGTAGGTATCCATGCCACAGAGACAAACTGCACATGTCCCCTCTCACGTTCCAGTAGGCCAGCCACTCTATATCTTTGATGTGGGCACACACAAATTCGATGGCACTCTTTATTGATCGCGCGCGCACACACACACACACACACATCATCCCTCTTTTCGATTCTATGGACACCTCAAGCCGGTGATACCTCCACTCTCTTCTCGTGGATCGCCCCCTCTATATATATGTTATATCCAGGACTCTATTTCACACACATTGCATATGTTACATTTTTTGATTGACCCCCCCCCAAAACTCTCAAGAACCCACACACTATATCTCTCTAGGTTTGTATCTCTCTCACACAAACCCACGTAGGTGGTGTACATATACAAGAAGAGAATAGGTGCACCGTGCATGTACTCACGCTTCATGCCCAACCACGCCCGCGCGGGTACACGGTGGAGCTCATTTCTTTATGAACTGGCAGCCCACGTGCTAATTTGAATGCCTGTAGCGGTTGTTTACCTAGGGAGGTCGTGTACCACGCCTGCACGAAACAAAGTTCGACTTGACGCGTTGCCGCGTTATTTTTAAATAAATTTATAGCGCTCAATGGCACGTACACAGAATATAAAATGATTTTTATGGAGAAAAAGGTAGTCCGCTCACTATATACAATGGAGCCTTGCGTGCCTGGTTTGTCGCTCTTCAGAGTTCTCACACAAGGCTGCGGTGGCCTCTCTCTCTCTCACCATTGGTCACCGATCCGGCCGCATCCCGTCCACCGGGGGAAAGGGAGTGCGGTGGCCTCTCTCTCTCTCACCGTTGGTCACTGATCCGGCCGCATCCCGTCCGCCGGGGGAAAGGGAGGAAGTGCATCATTTCTATGTTCGACGGCGCCGAGGTAGCACGTCCCGATCTGCGGTACACGTCGTTCTCTCTGACCAAGCTCCGGCGCGGCAGGGCCTATGCCACCTGCTCGCAGATTCCGCCCGCCGCCGCTCACCTAGTTACATCCCGACGACCTCCAGGTATCCCCCCCCCCGGCCTTGCTCCACTGCCCGTCTTCCCACGTCGCTGCATGTGGATCTTCCATAGTTCTTTGCCCAAAATGTAGCTCGTCCAGCGTATTTTCCATATTGCATTCTCGTCCTCACACCGTTTTAGACAAACACAACCGTGTTGTTATCTTCCCTTAGGGAAAGGAATATGCTTCTTTTTTGTCGTCGCATGTGTCATCAACTGTTATTGGCCAGTAATTGTTTCCTTTCTACCTCTTTTTTGCAAACAGGGCTATCCATTTCACCTCGTTGCTATTGCGACCTTTTGGTGAACTGCACAAATCACTTTTTTCTTAAGAGTGTTTTGTGCAGTTGTACTAAAATGTCACATGGGCAACATCTCTACATTTTAGTGTGACTGCACAAAGGGAGATTGGTTTTGCTCTATCCTCCTCATCCAACTCCGAGCCTAATCTTCTCCAACTAGTTAGTCTTAAAAGAGACTGCAAAGGTGACCGACTTCTATTTATGTGTTTATTGTTTCATCAGCAGTCCTCTATTATCGTAATCACACTTAATATCTTTGGAACAGGGACGCTCAGCTCTATTTTAGTGGAACTGCACAAAATGATCGGAATGTTGCATGCTCCAGACAGCTACTTTTTTCCCAACATGCCTTGTTGATTTAGACAGAGCTGGGGGGACGTTGCTGCCAACGAAAGCATGGATCAATTTTAATTTAACACCTTCTCACAACTCTGTCTTCAGTTGTGATGTAATTATTAGCTCTGATCTGCTAATAATTGACATGCATTAGCAAGGAAGTTAGTTTTTTATTGTTTCCGAAAGAGCATCGATGGCAAGACACGCAAAACAGAAGCTGAAAGCTCACACCATTGTACAATTTCATGTCTCGCTGGAAAATTATTTGTATAGTACGTCAATTATGTAAACAAATGATGGAAGCTTGATAGCATTGCCAGAAGCCTCTTCATCATCCGGGTCCATGTGCCATGCACAAAATCATACTCCTTCGTTCCTAAATATTTGTCTTTTTACAAATTTCAAACGGGCATATTTTAGAGTGTAGATTCACTCATTTTGCTTCGTATGTGTACTCCCTCCGTTCCTAAATATTCTATTCGTCTTTCTAGAGATTTCAACAAGTGACTACATACAGAGCAAAATGAGAGAATCTACACTCTAAAATATGTATATACATCCGTATGTGCCAGTCCATTTGAAATCTCTAAAAAGACAAATATTTGAGTAGTCACTCGTTGAAATCTCTAGAAAGACAAATATACTCCGGAGTATATTTAAGAACCGAGGGGGTAGTGCACAACCGCATGGGAGACTCAGCCCGGTCGTTGCGCTGCATTAATAGTGAATAATGAGCAGTCAAATCGTAAGCCCCACCTTTCCCACTGTAAGTTGCTCTGAAGAAGCAACCATCAATACGCTCTTCTTTGAATCCGCTCATACTACTCCATCCGTCACTGTTTATACAGCGTGCTTCAGAAAAAAGAAAAAAGATCTGTGGGACCAAGGCGACTAGCGATTGGCCTGAAAAATAGCATTGGTAGTTATAGCACGGCGTCTATTACTAGTAGAGGGAATAATGCGTACACACATGCATGCAGTGCTTCCACCCCGGGTACACACATGCATGCATTTACTCCATTCCGTAGTTACATGGAGAGAAAATTGTGGACTTGATTGCGGTTACCACGCCCTAATTAATTGAGCATTAAACCTAACGCGTCTAAAGTCTCTCTGGTGGTGGAAATGCATTGAGAGAAATGCATCCTAATGAAGCGTGCCCTGTAAACTGTGACGGAGGAAGGAGTAGTATGAAGGTTCAAACCCAAGTACGCGTATGGCCAGTCGGTCAACGCACCTCCTCTTGGCATATCACTGACATGTGGGACAGGAGTGTGAGCAAACCGATCTCAATTGACGGCAAAGAGCCAACCCGCCGTTCCTTGAGAGAGACGAGGAGCGAAAACACACAGACGGGTTCGCATGGAGGCCAAGATATATTCGAGCATGGTTGGTTGATTGATATCATTCATTACATGTTGATGTTGGGCTGCCGTTTTCCGCCCTTCTCCGGAATAAACGTGTACTTTATCAGAGATAAAAAGAAATAAGAGTACAAATGCTCCACCATGCGGTTCTAGTAGTAGTACTACTCGTACTACTGCGCTTGTCTCTTTGCCTCTTCATGAAGTCGAACAATGATGGTACTCCGCATGTTGGGTACTACAGTGTATGCCTCTAACAATCTGACACTGAATGGACGGATGCATGTCCATCGAGGGTAGGTTGCATTAGTCAAAGGGGGTAAGCGAGCCTCACCTTGTCCTGCAAGCTTCTCCTCGTTCTGCGAGTTGACGGGACACACCAAAAAGTAGTGCTAGTCCACCCTCCTTTCCGGTTAATATGGCTCAATCCTTTTTGCGGGTAAATGAGAGAGCTTTATTCATATATAAGCATTCTTAGGACGATCAGCCAAGACACTGATCTAGGAAGCGAGGTACCCCACAAAAAAATAAGTAGGAAGCTAGGTGTTTCATCAAGCCAGCTCTCGGCCACATTCAAAGTGCAGCAAGCACGGTTCGCACGAAGATGCGCCGCAAGGTTTGCTGACCTGTTTACATGCTGAATAACAAAATAAGAGGAAATATTACCGAGCGCTACTATTTGTAATAGGATATGAGCCAGAATTAAGCGAGAATTGTGGTGAGTGTTCCATGCAATTAACTTCCATTATCACATGCGAGAACCCTCGAAGATAACCAAATGTGTTGAAGATTGCTTTATCACATTTTAAAATTATAATAAGAGTGCAGACGTTCCTCCATCCGGTTCCTAGTACTAGTATAGTACGTACCTTTATAGACTATATTAGTAAACTTTGCGCTTGGCTGTTCGCCTATTCGGGAAGTCGAACAATAGTAGCACTAGTAGTATAGTGTATGCTTCTGGCAATCTGACACCGAATTAACTGTTGCACGTCCACCGCCTGAGCGAGGGAGAGCTTGCATTAGTCAAAAGTTTCTCCTTGTCCTGCGAGCCACCATGCGCAAGTAATGCTAGTCTATACTGCCTCCTCTCCGGTTAATATGGATTAATTTCAAACGAGATAAATACATTGTCTGTCACTGTATATTTGTAAAAATACGGTCAGTGGACTTCATAATATGCTCATTGCGCTCAATATATATTTTTTCCGGTGTTTATACGGTCACTAGCTCACCCTAACTGAGTATGTGTGTGCATGCACGTGTAGGTTGAGCACTTAGCGTGACCGTGTGTGTTCCATCGTGTGCTCGGACATGCATGCATTAGGGCGTCGCGCGCGTTTTTGCGTCCATGTGTACGTGTGACTGTTGCATACACGTAGGGGGAGTACGTATAGGGGCCACTAAGGAGCAGTCAAATCACACAGTAAATCACGTCTGTCGTGTTCGTGTCTCACCCTCCTCCACGGCTCGACCCCACACGGTCGCTCGGTATGCCACTCACCGCAAACCGAGTATACGATAACTTTCCCGCCTGCTTGTCGATGGATCGCGCCATGGAGTACTACTAGCACTACCGGAAGAGATTGACGAGTTGGGGGAGGACAGCTAGCTGTAGCACGGACTCCCAAAAACTTTTTACATGCATGTTGTAGCCGGCTATTGCGACCTTTGAACGCGGAGCAGCCGCGTGCACCCGGAAGCGGCGCGGGCGATGCTCTCTCGGCCGGCGCGCCGCTTCAATCCCGGCGCCAGTGAGAGGTCACGTCTGCTCTGGCCTGGCATGAATGCGGCACTGACCGTTTTGGGCGGGAAGCACGCGCGGGTGATGAAGAGGGTTTGGGTGGGTCAGGATCGACCGTGGCAGCGGTCCGGACGTGCGCAAACAAGAGCTGTTGTACGTTAATATTGCTGCGTATATAATTAATAACGTGAATAATGTGCCAGTTGGACAAATATGATTGGAGATGGAGATGGAAATGGAATTTTACGTAAACACGGATATGCATGTCTATGTCTATGTGTGTGTGCGCGACGACTCTCGCGACCTCGAAGCGGGGGCGTGTTTTTGATCGATTTTTCTTTCTTGGTATGTTAGAAAATCAGTTTGTCCAATTCACATCTAGATGTTATTTAAGGATATCACATCTAAGCTCCCACAAGTATATAATGTAGCAACAAGAAACAAAAAAACTAGGACAAAAAAAATAGACCACAAACTATCGATGCACATGGTTTGTAACACCCCGGATTTGATGCACCAGGTTTGTTCCAGTTACTCATCGGTGTTGCCATGTCATTTGCTTGCGTGTTGCATTTTGCCATGTCATCATCTGCATTTCATCTGCATGTTTTTCAAAACTTGCATCTGATCCTTTTCCCCGTTGTCCGTTTCGTGAATTGACACTCCCGCACGAGCCCGCCTCGCTCCTCGTCGCCCCGAGCCATCGTCCTCGTCGCCGCGCTCAGCCATCGCCATCGTCGCCTTCGCCTTCCTCCACCGCCCGTCGCCGGACCAGTCACCGGAGGACCCCGCCGCCGCCTCGGACCCGTGAACCCCGCCGCCGACTCGCCGTGCTCCGCCGCCTGCCTCCCCAGGACGCCAACCCGCGCCGCCCTGCGGCCTCCTCGCCGTCCCTGGCCTCCACCACCCCGCGGCGAGCGCCGTCAGCCCTTGCCTCACTGCCAGCAGCTTCCAGGCTGGCCCTTCGCCCCCACGGCCGAACCCGGCGAGGTCCGCGCCGTCCCTGTCCTCCCTCGCTCGTCGGAGCACCATTGAGGGCCGGATCCGGCGAGATCCGGCGCCCTCAGCCAGTCAGCGCCGCCGCCAGGTGGGGCTCGACCGTCAGCCTCACCACGCCAGACATGTCTGCCCGACCCTGGACAATGTCCGTCCAGTCAGCCCCGAGGTCGTTTTTTCCTCTCCTCGGAAATCATACATCATGTGCATATGTTTGGCATGCCATAACTTCATGTGTGATGCTCCGTTGCATGCATACAATATGTAAAAATGTTCATTGGGAGATGCTCTTCATTTTGTTCCATTGTGCCATGCTTGTTTGAGTCCATCTTGATGCCCTAATCATCGTTGCAAGATTGCTATATGATGTTAACTGTTGTCTGTTAACAAAACTTGATCATTTGTCTTTTTCGTTGCATTTGATGTGTGCATCCCATGAGCATGAGCTCTACATGTATTTTGAACTACATCATGCCATCTTTACAGAGGTGCAATCCATATATTTTTTGTGAGTTGTGTAGTGAGTGCATCAAGCTTGTCAAGTAGAGTACTTGCTGTTATTGTTTTGCTAGGCTGAATATTGTTATACCATGATGCTATGTAAACCTGCTGCTACAAGTCATTCTATGCATAATCTGGAGATGTTCACTAAGGATGTTTTGTTATACATGTCATGATCTATCCATCCATGCCCCTGGTTTCATTTATAGCATGCTGTAGCTTGTTGTATTCTTGCTCTCAAGTTGCTAAATAATGTTGCTGAACATTAAGTTCAGATTTGCCATGTGTTTTGCTAGTGATCCATGCACCCTATGAACTTGCTCTTGCAATGCTTAGCTTCATAAACATGTATTCTTACTGTTGGTCACCTTGTTATGCCATGTATTGCTCTGTGGTGAGTGGTACAAGCTCACCAACATGCCTACTTATTGTTGTTCCTACCATGCTTGAATCTATCATATCATTTGCCATGTTTACATGGGTGCCATCATATCTTCTGATCATTTTTGCCTCATGGCCAGTAAGGGACTTTTGTTCTATGAAATTAGTAGATTCATGCTATGGATTTTTTTGCCATGATAAGTTTCTGTAACATGTTGTTTGATAGCTCTGAACATTGCAACCTGATGTTATTTCTGCTAAGCCTGTAAACTGTTATTATTTGCAATCTTGGCATGTGTTTTTGAACATGTTCTAGTGATCTCTGGAGATAGCTCAGTGTTCATGTTTTGTCATACATTACCTGTACATCATGTCCATGCCTTTTTTATCATATTAGGATGCTGTAGCATGTTGTTTTGATGCTTGCAATATGCCTAGTTGCTGTTTTGGACAGCTTGTCCTTTAAATTTGTTTCATGTGTGTGTGTTGAACCGTTGCTCCGTTTTGTGTGTGCTCTATATGAAACTTGCTTAGAATTGCATGTAGTTTCATATTATCATGGTGTATCCGTGTTTTGAGAGTGTTTGCTTGATGTTTGTATGCATTTTGCATCAATGCCATGTTTATCTTGTTTTGCTCATATCTTCTAGGCCGCAGCTCCGAATTAAATGAACTTTATATGTAACTTGACTAGAATCTCGTGTAAATCATCTTGGTGCATTTTAACTTGACGTTTAACAACTTGAACATACGATTTATTCAGATCTGGACCAATTTTGAAATTTGCATATGAGGACTTACCGGAATTGTTATATGTTGCTTCCGGCCTCATTTAAACTTGCTTTGATGTGTTGCTCTTGTATGCATCTTCTCTTGCCATGAGTAGCTTCATGTAGTCTTGTCTTGCATCATACTTGTTTGTGCATCATGTCGTGTTCATGTGTGGTGTGTTTACCATGTTGTGTGCTTCTTCTCGATAGTTCCCGTTTCGTTCGAATAGAATTCCTCGTCCTCACATTTCAGCTACCGTTATCCAATTATCCCGGTGCTTCGTTCAAGTGTTCTTTAATCAGCTCATGATCTCTTTGTTCTTTTGCATGTAACCCCCTCTAGCATATTGGTTCTTCTAATTCTTCCCGGTGATTCATCCTCTTTCGTCAGTCATTTCCGAATTCTTACGGTGGTTCGTTCAAGATTCCTTTTCTTTGATTATCATATCAATTCATTCGTTCTTTCCAATCCTACCAGTGGTTCATGAAGACCTTCTCAAGTTTGCGATATGTCACTTCTCAATCCTTTTCAACAAGAATAAGTAGTATGCAAAATCGGCTTGTCATCAATTTAATTTGATGAAGGATAAGCATACAATAAATCTTATTCTTATTTCATCCAAGTGAGTAATCTCTCCCTTCGGAGTTTGTTCTTGATGGATAAATTCTTGTTCCAAGTGTTTTCATCTTTTCTTTTCCGGAGTTCAAATTTCCTCGGTCATTTCGTCGGATCCTCCATCTAAATCATCGCAAGGCTTTTATCTTATTTCTTTTTCTTCCTTCATTCTATCTCATCATCTTTTTGTCACCGGAATTCTTCATGGTGGTTCTTCATGATTTAATTCATTCTTCAAGAGTTCATCAAGATTTTTGTTGGTGGAGTAAAAGTATCTTTTCTTCTCGCATCTCGAAGTGTAATTAAATCTCCATATTCTTTTGAAATGGAGTTTTGCATTTCTTCGTCCTTCTTAGCTATCCAATCATTTCCGTTTGTGGCCGGTTATCAAATTATGATCTTGAGATGTTACCATAAGACCACAACAAGCTTATTCTTTTCGTTGTTGATTTTGTCAACAACTCCGTTCAAACCTTCCGTCTAAAGATGCTTTCTTTCGTGGCACAAGCTGTCATTTTCTTCTCCGTTCTTTTCACCCAACTCTTTCAATTCTTTCCGGAGGTTTTGTGTCATGTCTTCATCAAGTATCATTCTGTCCTCTCAAGCTCGGGTTTTATTCCTCCATGTTTCAGTCGGACTACTGCCTAAATCCTTTCAGTCTTATTCGTTTCTTATCTCGTTCTAACCGGAGTGGTTTCATAGTCTATCTGATTCCACGAGCTTTCGATTCTCGTCATTCTCGTCGTTCCTCTCTTCTTCTCGAGTGCTCTTGATTCTTTGCTTCTTCTCTTGAGTTCTTGTTTCACCTCCCCCCTTTTCCCTCCCGTCTCGGTCCTAAGATCTTGGGACGAGATCTCTTGTTAGTGGAGGCGTGTTGTAACGCCCCGAATTCGATGTGCCAGGTGTCTTCCAGTTACTCGTCGGTGTTGCCATGTCATTTCCTTGCGTGTTGCATTTTTCCATGTCATCATCTGCATTTCATCTGCATGTTTTTCAAAACTTGCATCCGATCCTTTTCCTCGTTGTCTGTTTCGCGATTCGACACTCCTGCACGAGCCCGCCTCGCTCCCCATCGCCCCTATCCATCATCCTCGTTGCCGCGCTCAGCCGCCGCCATCGTCGCCTTTGCCTTCCGCCGCCGCCCGTCGCCGGACCAGTCACCGGAGGACCCCGCCGCCGCCTCGGACCCGTGAACCCCGCCGCCGACTCGCCGTGCTCCGCCGCCTGCCTCCCCAGGACGCCGACCCACGCCGCCCTGTGGCCTCCTCGCCGTCCCCGGCCTCCTCCACCCCGCGGCGAGCGCCGCCAGCCCTTGCCTCGCCGCCGGCCGCTTCCAGGCCGGCCCTTCGCCCCCACGGCCGGACCCAGCGAGGTCCGCGCCGTCCCCGTCCTCCCTCGCTCGCCGGAGCACCATCGAGGGCCGGATCCGGCAAGATCTGGCGCCCTCAGCCAGTCAGCGCCGCCGCCAGGTGGGGCTCGGTCGTCAGCCTCACCATGCCGGACATGTCCGCCCGACCCTGGACAATGTCCATCCAGTCAGCCCCGAGGTCGTTTTTTCCTAAGTCCCCAGAAATCATACATCATGTGCATAGGTATGGCATGCCATAACTTCATGTGTGATGCTCCGTTGATGCATACAATATGTCAAAATGTTCATTGGGAGATGCTCTTCATTTTGTTCCATTGTGCCATGCTTGTTTGAGTCCATCTTGATGCCCTAATCATCGTTGCGAGAGTGCTATATGATGTTAACTGCTGTCTGTTAACAGAACTTGATGATTTGTCTTTTTCGTTGCATTTGATGTGTGCATCCTATGAGCATGAGCTCCACATATGTTTTGAACTACATCATGCCATCTTTACAGAGGTGCAATCCATGTATTTTTGGGAGTTGTGTAGTGAGTGCATCAAGCTTGTTAAGTAGAGTACTTGCTGTTACTATTTTGCTAGGCTGAATCTGTTATACCATGATGCTATGTAAACCTGCTGCTACAAGTCATTCTATGCATAATCTGGAGATGTTCACTAAGGATGTTTTGTTATAAATGTCATGCTCTATCCATCCATGCCCCTGGTTGCATTTATAGCATGCTGTAGCTTGTTGTATTCTTGCTCTCAAGTTGCTAAATAATGTTTCTGTCAGCCTGTTAACATTAAGTTCAGATTTGCCATGTGTTTTGCTAGTGATCCATGCACCCTATGAACTTGCACTTGCCATGCTTAGCTTCATAAACATGTATTCTTACTGTTGGTCACCTTGTCATGCCATGTATTGCTCTGTGGTGAGTGGTACAAGCTCACCAACATGCCTACTTATTGTTGTTCCTGCCATGCTTGAATCTGTCATATCATTTGTCATGTTTACATGGGTTCCATCATATCTTCTGATCCTTTTTAGCTCATGGTCAGTATGGGACTTTTGTGCTATGCAATTAGTAGATTCATGCCATGACATTTTTTGCCATGATAAGTTTCTGTAACATGTTGTTTGATAGCTCTAAACATTGCAACCTGATGTTATTTCTGCTAAGCCTGTAAACTGTTATTATTTGCAATCTTGCCATGTGTTTTTGAGCATTTTCTAGTGATTTCTGGAGATAGCTCAGTGTTCATGTTTTGTCATACATTACCTGTACATCATGTCCATGCCTTTTGTTATCATGTTAGGATGCTGTAGCATGTTGTTTTGATGCTTGCAATATGCCTAGTTGCTGTTTTGGACAACTTGTCCTTTAAACTTGTTTCATGTGTATGTGTTGAACCGTTGCTCCGTTTTGAGTGTGCTCTATATGAAACTTGCTTAGAATTGCATGTAGTTTCATAGTATCATGTTGTATCCGTGTTTTGAGAGTGTTTGCTTGATGTTTGTATGCATTTTGCATCAATGCCACGTTTATCTTGTTTTGCTCATATCTTCTAGGCCGTAGCTCCGAATTAAATGAACTTTATATGTAACTTGACTAGAATCTCGTGTATATCATCTTGGTGCATCTTAACTTGATGTTTAACAACTTGAACATACGGTTTATTCAGATCTGGACCAATTTCGAAATTTGCATATGAGGACTTACCGGAATTGTTATATGTTGCTTCCGGCCTCATTTAAACTTGCTTTGATGTGTTGCTCTTGTATGCATCATATCTTGCCATGAGTAGCTTCATGTAGTCTTGTCTTGCATCATACTTGTTTGTGCATCATGTCGTGTTCATGTGTGGTGTGTTTACCATGTTGTGTGCTTCATCTCGATAGTTCCCGTTTCGTTGCGATCGTGAGGATTCGTTCGTCTACGCTTGGTTCGTCTTCTTCATGGACTCGTTCTTCTTCCTTGCGGGATTTCAGGCAATATGACTGCTACCCTGGATCTCACTACTATCATTGCTATGCTAGTTGCTTCATTCTATCGCTTTGCTGCGCTACCTATCATTTGCTCTTCAAGCCTCCCAATTGCCATGTCAGCCTCTAACCTTTTCACCCTTCCTAGCAAATCATTGCTTGGCTATGTTACCGCTTTTGCTCAGCCCCTCTTATAGCGTTGCTAGTTGCAGGTGAAGTCGAAGATTGCTCCATAGTGGACAGGATTATGTTGGGATATCACAATATCTCTTATATTATTAATGCATCTATATACTTGGTAAAGGGTGGAAGACTCGGCCTTATGTCTGGTGCTTCGTTCCACTCTTGCCGCCCTAGTTTCCGTCATATCGGTATTATGTTCCCGGATTTTGCGTCCCTAACGCGGTTGGGTGATTTATGGGACCCCCTTGACAGTTCGCTTTGAATAAAACTCCTCCAGCAAGGCCCAACCTTGGTTTTACCATTTGCCTCACCACCACCTACATTTACCTTGGGAGTAATTAACCCGAGGGTCATCTTTATTTTAGCCCCCCCGGGCCAGTGCTTGTCTAAGTGTTGGTCCAAACTGAGCAGCTTGCGGGGCCACCTCGGGGAAACTCGAAGTCTGGTTTTACTCGTAGCTTGACTTATCCGGTGTTGCCCTGAGAACGAGATATGTGCAGCTCCTATCAGGATTGTCGGCGCATCGGGCGGCTTTGCTGGTCCTGTTTTACCATTGTCGAAATGTCTTGTAAACCGGGATTCCGAGTCTGATCTGGTCTTCCTGGGAGAAGGAATATCCTTCATTGATCACGAGAGCTTATCATGGGCTAAGTTGGGACACCCCTGCAGGGTATAATCTTTCGAAAGCCGTGCCCGCGGTTATGCGGTAGATGGGAATTTGTTAATGTCCGGTTGTAGATAACTTGACACCAGATCCGAATTAAAACGCATCAACCACGTGTGTAGCCGTGATGGTCTCTTCTCGGCGCAGTCCGGGAAGTGAACACGGTTTTTGGGTTATGTTTGACGTAAGTAGGAGTTCAGGATCACCTCTTGATCATTACTAGTTGACGACCGTTCCTTTGCTCTCTTCTCGCTCTTATTTGCGTATGTTAGCCACCATATATGCTTAGTCGCTGCTGCAACCTCACCACTTTACCCTTCCTTTCCAATTAAGCTTTGCTAGTCTTGATACCCATGGCAATGGGATTGCTGAGTCCTCGTCACTCACAGATTACTACAACAACAGTTGCAGGTACAGGTTATGCGATGATCTTGACGTGAGAGCGATGTTTGCTTGTTTTGGAGTTCTTCTTCTGCTTCTTCTTCGATCAGGGGATAGGTTCCAGGTCGGCAGCCTGGGCTAGCAGGGTGGATGTCGTTTGAGTTTCTGTCTGTGTTTCATCCATAGTCGGATGTTGTTCTCATGTATGATATATTGTTGTATTCATGTGTCATTGGATGTATTGGATGTATCCCCATCTATTATGTAATGTTGATGTAATGATATCCACCTTGCAAAAGCGTTTCAATATGCGGTTCTATCCTTGGTGGGACCTTCGAGTCTCTTTAGGGTAGTATCGCATATTGGGCGTGACATGGTCGCGCCTCATGGTTGCGTCGGCTGGTGAAGCTGATCGATTTTCAATGAAAAACAAGTTGTCTTCCATCAGTGCTCTTTGCTTGTTACGCACAAATATGATATCCTTCGTCAGTTCACCTTGGTTGCGTTGGAGACGCATTCGTCTTTCACGTTGGTGCAATTTTATCACACAATTGGCTATGAACCAAATGTTTCCTCGAAGAAGGATCGACGTTGGTACTAAGAGCATAAGTTTTGTATTGATTTCTAAGCCTTCTCACAACTTTGTCTCCAGCTCCCCTGTAATTTTATTTGTCCAGCTATTAACTTTGATTTAAAAAATGGTGTGGACTAAAAACCCGGATGGACGTAGTAGCCCTCCATTTTTATTTACTCCGCATATTAGATTTGACTGAAGTCAAACTTTGTAATACTCTCAAACCTTTCCGATAATTGAAATTAAAATTCTTTATTTGTACACACTCTCACACGTTTCCGATAATTTGGCGCATGTGTGGTTGTTCACTTAGGGGAGGGTAGTGTACCACACGTGAAGGACAGGAAGTGCGACCAGGACGCGTGGGCGTGGATCGTTAGTTCATCGGAAGTAGTACTCCCTCTGTACATTAAATAAAGAGTTTCATTTCGTACTTACACAATTTAAAACGATTGTTATGGAGAGAATAAGAAAACCACTCCACTATATATTAGTCGTATACACACGAGAGTACTATATGGACTCAGCTTCATTGACTTAGTGCACCTGCCTTTGGGTTGATGACAGGTGGGCCCAAAATGTGGCTGGCTCACCTGTCATACAGCCAAAAGCAGATGGAGTGAAGGCACCAGAGCTCAGTCCGTACTACATTAGTATATATATAAGTGGGAGCCTCAGCGCTTGTTCGCTAGGGTTTGCACTCTCCACACGCTCGCCGCAATACATATATGTTACACGCTGGAGGCTCAGCATTCATTTGCTAGGGTTTGCTATATTCACAGTCTCTCACCCTCTCTTCACCAGATCTAAACAAGACTGCGTTGGCCTCTTGTCTCTCCCCCCTCATAGCTGGTGAAGGAGGCGTCCGTATCCCGTCGCACCGGGAAGGGGAGGAGGTCCAGCGTTAACTCTATCGCCTTCGGCGAGGGAGGCAATCCACTGCCGCTGCGCTGTTCTCTTTCACCCAGCGCCTATGCGGGAAGGCCACCGACCCCTTTTTCCTCGCTTCCGTACGTAGTGTGGGCAGATCCGGCCTCCCGCCGCACGCCTTGCCACATCCCGACGACCCTAAGGTATAAGTTTCTTTGAAACCGTCGTTGCTCTAGCTGCATGTGGATCTTTTTCGATCTGTAGTCGACTCTAGGTCTTGGTTCAAAGAGGAAAGAAAGGTGCGGTGGTGTGGAGCATGAATCTAGGACATGGTTCAATGAGGATAGGAGGGAGGAAAAGTAGTATAGACTGGCTATCCAGCCGCTTTGTTGGTCGAAAAGGGAAAAAGGGGGTAACCCAGTACACACATCTGTAAGGAACCGATCTCTTTGTTGAAAAGGGAAACAAACTGGGGGGGGGTCGGGTAGTTTGTGCAGGACTAGATTTGCTGCCCTCACATAGGAAAAAAGTTCAAAGAGAACAAACATGGGACCAACACAAATATGCTGCTTGGCTACATACTCTGCATCACCCATTTATACGTGTGGACGCACATGGTGCTAGCATGTCCCATACAGCTATTTTGCTGTTGTTAATCTAAGGGCCTGTTTGGTTCCAAATAAGTCACCAACTTATAAGTCGAAAAGTGAAAAAAGTGACTTATTTTGCCAAACAGACCCGACTTATAAGTCACCCCAACTTATAAGTCATAAGTTTCTCCACCCCAACTTAAAACTTATAAGTCACCCCCTTTTACGTGTGTCCCACCACCTACATGATGTTGAGGGCCTGTTTGGTTCCAAATAAGTCACCAACTTATAAGTCGAAAAGTGAAAAAAGTGACTTATTTTGCCAAACAGACCCGACTTATAAGTCACCCCAACTTATAAGTCATAAGTTGCTCCACCCCAACTTAAAACTTAAAAGTCACCCCCTTTTACATGTGTCCCACCACCTACATGATGTTGATTGGTGTGGGAAGGTGTGTCAGATGACTTATAAGTCAGGTGACAACCAAACATGCATAACTTATAAGTCACTGGTTTTAAGTCACCTGACTTATAAGTCAGGTGACTTATTGGAACCAAACAGGCCCTGATTGGTGTGGGAAGGTGTGTCAGATGACTTATAAGTCAGGTGACAACCAAACAGGCGTAACTTATAAGTCACTGGTTTTAAGTCACCTGACTTATAAGTCAGGTGACTTATTGGAACCAAACAGACCCTAAGAATGCCGCCGGAAAATTGAAGCAATGCCACTATTAAAAGTAAATTACATTTTTAACGAATGTTGTTTCAAGAGAGTGTCTCTGTTAATATGAATCAATGCTACCGTTTTAGAAATGCTACTATCCTACTTTGTTTTCCATCCAAGATAAGTTAGATGCTTCTTTCTGTCACCGTTTGTTTCATCCTACTTTATCGGCAAGTAATTGTTTCCTTTTTTGCCTCTGTTAAAACAGGGGTATCGATTCAACTTGTTGCTATTGCGACATTTTAATTCGATACTCGAAAACTTATGTTTTAAGAGTGTTTTGTGCAGTTCAACTTGAATGTCACACCGGTGACTTTGCTTAATTTTGGTGGAACTGCACAGAAGGAGATCGAGATTTGTTTCCATTGTTCCTGTCGAGTTGTTTCAAATCTTGGTGTCTACCACATGATATCTATTCAACTTGTTGCTATTGCGACATTTTGCTTCGCTACGCGAAACACTTTGCTTGATTTCAGTGCAACTGCACAAAATGAGATTGGATTTCCTATTCGTGTTAGCAGATTCGTATTTTATCCTGGTGTTCTCATGAAAGGTCAACATGCCTTCATCCACATGATTGTGCAGTGTGCTTTGAGATCTTGTGCTACTTGTATTGGTACTGTTTTAAATAAATGCTGAATTGAAGCTATTGTATTGTTGTCTTTTCCCATTAAGTAGTGAACAAAAATGGGACCAACCCAGACATGATGCTTGTTGCTTTGTTACAACAAACTCTGCATCACCCCCTTTATAAGTAGATGGAAGCGCATATTGTTGTTGCGCCGACTCTCCCCTGGAACTGTTTATGCTTTTCGTTAATCTAATGCCGCTCATAAAATTAAGCAATGCCACTCTCAGAATTAATTAACTACTGAATCTTAGTTCAAAACTGCAACACTTGTTAGGAATGGTACTATCCTGCTTTGTAGTTCTTTCTACATGTTTAACCAAGGTATTGTTAAGATAATGTCTCTTTAAAAATGAATCAGTTGCATTGTTTTAGGAATGGTACTTTTCTGCTTTGTCGTTCTTTATACATGTTGAACCAAGGCATTGTTAAGATAATGTCTCAGTCAATATGAATGAATCACAATGATGGAGAATTGCTCCTCTCCTGCTTTGTTTCCCATTAAGACAAGTCATCAACCATTATTTCTCAGTATTTGTTTCCCTTATACCTATTGTTGCTTACAGGGATATCAAAATTAATGCTTAGTTTTATTCCGACTTCGATTTTAGTTGAACTGCACAAAAGGAGCCAATGTGTCCAAGGCAAACTGCTGCATTACTGGGTCCAGTTGGTCGTTCCACTTTGCAGAAAGAAGCAGTCACTGGATGTGGTACATTACAGAAGGAATGACCGAGAAGCTTTACAGAGTATTATTAGACACCGGTGACATGACTAGTCTGCAGAGACCATTGGCAATTTAACAACACGTGGAGTGCCCTGGGCAAAAAGTGCCCAAACAAGTACAAGAAGCTAAGACAGGACACAATCATAGGCATTACATATTTTGAATGGGAAAATCTTGTCAAAGTTTAATAATTGTTGTTAGCAAGAAGACGTTAGTTTAATATATTGGAATTGGAAAACCTTGTCAAAATTTGCTCATTGATGTTAGCAAGAAGACGTTAGTTTAATATATTGGAATTGGAAAACCTTGTCAAAATTTGCTCACTGATGTTAGCCAGAAGACATGCATTTGATATTTTTGAGTGGGACGCCCTTGCTGTGAGCAGCGTCGAGTGTTTTTTCCTATTCATGTGCTTAGTTTAGAAGTAAATAGTTACTCTGCTGAGATATTCATGTGTTAAGAGTTTGTTCTGAAAATTGTCTATGTAATGCCAGGCCTTGTGTTTGATTGCAAAGTTGAGCTTGGAATGTTGTGGCATGCGGCATCATAAGTTGTTCACCGTGCCTCCTGAGAATAATGCTTCGTATTGTTTTGCATGTCGATCTAATGCCAGTGATTTGCTTGTTAAGAAGATCATCCTCTTCTGTTGTTTCCGTGCGTAAGAAGTTCATCGTCTGATGTTTCATTCATAGCCTATACGACATATCGGGTAGGTTAGATGTGAAACCATATGATCTTCCGACCAACTCATGATATTAGGCCATGATTGGATCGTCGTTTTCCAACCAAAACCGCTTGTAAAACCGACGCTTGTAAATTAAAGCAGATGGTCTCGGGCGAAGGCGCTTGGTTGGTCGATTTCGACTAGTAAAATATCGGAAGTACTTCACACACGATAAAAACGCTGAACGACACTCGGACGATTGCTAATCCAACCGTTAGCTGTTGTTTCAGCCCTATCCATGGATGGCATGATACGCACGTCGTGCATGTATCGTCTGGTAATGTCGTCCATATAGCAATGCTCGTAAAATATACACTGGTCTCTCAAATTACACGCGTAACCCGTCGGTTTTACTTACAGACCTCGGGCCTTCCGATGACGAGTAAATTACACTTGTATGTTAATACAGGTTTGAAATAAACCAGAGCTCCCAAGGTGCTCATAGGTGTCCGATGATCCTGGCTTCCTGAATGAGCAGTGGGCGCTGTATCAAACCTCCGTAGGGCCCGCGAGGCCCTATCCGTTATCCTTCGAGTTGTTGTGCTCGCCGTGGCGCCGAGCATTGTTAACATGGTCAACGAACATGAGGATTCAGGAGATGACTTTATGTTGACTGGATGACACTAAGGACCCACTAGGGCCATAGCTGTACGTACGCAAGTGCCTACTTATTATGTACAACTATATTTTTTTTCTTTCTCCTAGTTTCTTGACATCACGGTTCCACACTATTGTCAACCTATGTAGTCAATATAAATGAGAGAATTGCACAAGGTGCGGCCGACATCTGGGACCAAGCAGCTCGAGCAGTATTTGTCTTTTTGAGGCGTGAGCACTGTAGAGTTTTTATTGGCGATGATTTCATTGTTGTTCAGAGGAGAGTAGGGTATTAACTGGGCGGGCTGTGGCCCGTGTAGCCCAGGCCAGATATCCAGCCCAGATACTACTTTTTTCAAGATGAAAATGGCTAGCCCAGCTATATGTATTTTTGAGGAATACCCAGGCAAGGTCAACTTGTTATTCTCCGCCCCGCTGTGCTGCAAATCTTTCCTAGGAGGGATGCATTAGGCTTAACAGGAAAATGGGCTTTAAAAATAATAAATTGGATGTAATTATAAAAACTGGGCAGTAACTATAAAAAAATGCACCAAACACGAAATTAGTTTATAAAATATTATTTATGGATTTTGAAAATCTTAAATTTTCATTGTTGAGCGCGCAATGTTTCGTTGGATTTTTATGTAATACAAATTTATATTTAATCTGAATAGAAATTTCAGGATAAAAATATTTGGGATCCCATCAAAATGTGGGAAATTTTATTGAATTCTGTCTTCAACGGTTGGTTGAAATTATTAATCGTTATCCTAGCTAGAAAATGGGTTGTACTTTTAACAAACTATAAATGGGCTATTGTAAATTCCATTAGAATTCAAAAATGGGCTGTACATTCTTACAAAACGCAAATGGGCTATAAGTTCTTTGCCACACACTTGTGGGCCTACTAAGTGACACGCTCCCTAAAAAAATAAGTTGACGCGTATGCAAGGCTTTGTCAACTTATTATAGTCAACACACGGTTCTAGCAGCAGTGGCCGTTGGACGTCTATCCAACGGATGTCGTGCTTCTTCTTCAATCTCGGATATTCTTAGCTTCGGCCGCCCAAAAAATGATTACTCCCCCTGACATCTGTGGCGCACCATTTCGGAGTCTAACCTGTGGGCCTACTAAGTTGGAGCGTACAAAGGGCTTTGCCAACTTAGTCAATATAAACGATTCTAGCTTGAGTGACCGTACGATGTCCATCCAACGGCCGTAGTGCTTCTTCAACCTCTGGTCTTCTTGGTCCAGCCGCCCAAAGCAGCGCCGGTCATGTCGCCTGCTCCTGCCTCCCGTGGCCGGCTGTGCTGCCGCAGAGGCCTCACCGCCCCCATACTACTCCCACCGCTGGCCAGGCCATCCCTCCACTCACCCACACCCCTTGTTATTCTGCGGCGACGGCAGCCTCACACCGCGGCCGAACCAATGCACCCTCGTACTCCTCTCCGCGCGGGCTTCCACTGCTGCGTCTTCCCCGGCTCCGCGTCGTCCCCTTCCTAGGCGTTTCCGTCGTCTACCGCCCTGGTGCTCTCGGCGTGGCGTGGTCAACGACCGACTTCCATCGGAAGAGTACTATACGTGGAGAGGCTGACAGCTGGGTCCATGGCGGCCGCAAGGAAGTGCCTCCTTATTACGCACAAAATAATTATTCCTCCACCTGACAGCAGGGACCCGCCGGACAGGCCACCTTATTTCGCAAAAAAACGCTTCGCCCCTGACTGTTGGTTCCCACCGGACGGGCCACCGTATTTCGCGAGAAAAACATTCCCCCCGCTGTCAGCTCGGACCCACCGGAAGTGCCTCTTTATTACGCACAAAAAAAATGAATACTCCCCCTGCTAGCTGGGACTCACCTTGGTGGGAAGCTGACTTGTGGGCCTACTAAGTTGACGGGGACGGAGGGCTTTGTCAACTTAGTCAATATAAACGATTCTAGCTCTAGTGACCGTACGATGTACATCCAACGGCCATAGTGCTTCTTCAACCTCTGGTCTTCCTGCTCCAGCCGCCCAAAGCAGCGCCGGTCGTGCCGCCTGCTCCTGCCTCTCGTGGCTGGCTGTGCTGCCGCGGAGGCCTCACCACCTCCATACTACTCCCACCGCTGGCTAGGCCATCCCTCCACTCCACTCACCCACACCCCCTGTTATTCTGCGGCAGCGGCAGCGCAGCCGAACCAGTGAACCATTGTACTCCTCTCTGCGTGGGCATCCACTACCGCGTCTTCCCCGGCTTCGTGTCGTCCCCTTCCTAGGCCTCGCTATCGTCCACCGCCGTGGTGCTCTCGGCGCGGCGTGGTCAATGTGGTCAACGACCGAATTCCATCGGAAGAATACCGTACGTAAAGAGGCTGACAGCTGGGTCCACGGCAGCCGCAAGGAAGTGCCTCCTTATTATGCGGAAAATAATTATTCCTCCACCTGATAGCAGGGACCCACTGGACGGGCCACCAGTATTTCGCAAAAAAATCGTTTGCCCCTGACTGCTGGGACCCACCCGACGGGCCACCGTATTTCGCGAAAAAAACGTTCCCCCTGCTGTCAGCTCGGACCCACCGGAAGTGCCTCCTTATTACGCACAAAAAAATGAATACCCCCTGCTAGCTGGGACCCCCCTTGGTGGAAGGCTGACTTGTGGGCCTACTAAGTTGACGGGGACGAAGGGCTTTGTCAACATAGTCAATATAAACGATTCTAGCTCCAGTGACCGTACGATGTCCATCCAACGGGCGTAGTGCTTCTTCAACCTCTGGTCTTCTTGCTCCAGCCGCCCAAAGTAGCATCGGTCGTGCCGCATGCTCTTGCTTCCCGTGGCCGGATGTGCTGCCGCGGAGGCCTCACCGCCCCCTACTATTCCCACCGCTGGCCAGGCCCTGCAGCGACGGAGGCCTCACACCGCAGCCGAACCAGTCAACCCTCGTACTCCTCTCTGCACGAGCTTCCACTACCGCGTCTTCCCCGGCTCCCCGTCGTCCCCTTCCTAGGCCTCGCCGTCGTCCACCGCCTTGGTGCTCTCGGTGCGGCGTGGTCAACGTGGTCAAGGAACGACTTCCATCGTACGTGGACTGTATTTGGAGAGGCTGACATCTGGGTCCACGGCCGCAGCAAGGAAGTGCCTCCTTATTACGCGGAAAATAATTATTCCTCCACCTGACAGCGGGGACCCACCGGACGGGCCACAGTATTTCGCGAAAAAACGTTTCCCCCTGACTACTGGGACCCACCAGCTGCACCTTCGCACACAAGGAAGTGCGTCCGGGTAAAAAAATGATTCGCCCCCCTGACTGCTGGGACCCACCAGCTACATCTTCGCATCCAAGGAAGTGCGTCCGGGAAAAAAAAACTATTCGCCCCTGTCGGTGTCCAAACCGGCGGATCTCGGGTAGGGGGTCCCGAACTGTGCATCTAGGCGGATGGTAACAGGAGACAAGGGACATGATGTTTTTACCTAGGTTCGGGCCCTCACGATGGAGGTAAAACCCTACTCCTGCTTGATTAATATTGATGATATGGGTAGTACAAGAGTTGATCTACCACGAGATCAAAGAGGCTAAACCCTAGAAGCTAGCCTATGGTATGATTGTTGTTCGTCCTACGGACTAAAACTCTCTGGTTTATATAGACACTGGAGAGGGCTAGGGTTACATAGAGTCGGTTACAATGGGAGGAGATCTACATATCGTATCGCCAAGCTTGCCTTCCACGCCAAGGAAAGTCCTATCCGGACACGGGATGAAGTCTTCAATCTTGTATCTTCATAGTCCGGGAGTCCGGCCAAAGGTCACAGTCCGGCCATCTCGACACCCCCTAATCCAGGACTCCCTCAGTAGCCCCTGAACCAGGCTTCAATGACGACGAGTCCGGCGCGCAAATTGTCTTCGGCATTTCAAGGCAGGTTCCTCCTCCGAATACTTCATAGAAGATGTTGAACACAAGGATAGTGTCCGGCTCTGCAAAATAGTTTCCACATTCCATCGTAGAGAGAATAATATTCGCACAAATCTAATCTGTTGACGCATTCCGTAGCGTGACATCACAACCAAGCCTTTATTCGAATCGTTTTACTGTCCCACCTCAGCGTGTTTAGCGAGGTGGTTTCCTTGGCACGTCTTGTCAAAGCAGAGATCGTGTCCCCTTATTCCGGGATTCTCATCAATACGGGCGTGGGTAACCCAACCGCGCCATTAATCGCGGCGCTTGGGAGATAAGCGAGTTTTTACTAGGCTAGTGGGGGCTCATAGTTGCGGCTGCCCATATAAGGGGATAAGGATATACCCTTTCCATCTACGCCTTCTTCCTCCTTCGCTTATCCATTCCTGCGCACTCGAGCTCCAGCGCCCAAGTCCGCACTTCCCACCTCAACCTTATCCAATCATGTCTGGAGCGGGAGGTAGATGGATGGCCTCCTCCATTACCGAGGGGCAGATCAAGAAGCTGAGGAAAGCCGGATACTTGTCTAACGACATCGCGCACCGGCTCCCAGATGAGGGGCAGCTCATCCCCACCCCCAGGCCCCATGAGAGGGTCATGTTTCTCCCCCATTTCCTCCACGGACTGGGCTTTCCTCTTCACCCATTTGTCTGGGGGCTCATGTTCTACTACGGCCTGGACTTCCACGATCTGGCCCCGAATTTCATCCTCAACATCTCGGCGTTTATCGTCGTGTGTGAGGTCTTCCTCCGCATCCAGCCCCACTTCGGCTTATTGCTGAAGACCTTCAATGTCAAGCCGAAGGTTGTGGGCGGCCGACAAGCGGAGTGCGGAGGCGCCATGGTGGGCAAGATGGCCAACGTCACATGGCTCGAGGGCTCCTTTGTGGAAACCATCAAAGGGTGGCAATCGGGGTGGTTCTACATCACCGAGCCGTGTGACCCTGAACGGGCAGCGGCCCCCGAGTTTCGATCTGGCATCCCCACGCGGCTCACCTCATGGAAAGAGACGGGCATGTCATGGGGTAATCCGAAAGAGGCGACCGGACTCCAAACCTGCGTCCAGAACCTGATGGACAAGAAGGTTAAACTCGTCAACTTAGTCCAGGTCATGCTCTTTCGCCGGATCCTCCCGTGTCAACGGCAGGCTTTTAATCTGTGGGAACTCGACCCGGCTCAGCACCAAACTCTGTCCAGGCTCTTCGACACAACACACGAAGATGCTTGGAAGGTGCTTTTCAAGAGCTCCGGGGTCCACCCTCCCACTACTGAGGATCGCGGATTCTGCGCGAAGTGCCAAGCCAGCGCGGTAAGCTTAGTTTACCCATTACAGGGTATTTGTTTTTCATAGTTTGACTCTATGCGGGATCGAAACTCCCATTCCTTTAACAGGACTGGCAGAAGAAGGCCGGACAGATCGACTGTCCGGCTCCTTTGCCCGAAGACCCAGCGGACGCCCGTTTGGCAAAGCTGCTGGTTCCGACACCTCACGTGGTGCCGGAGAAGAAGGTCAAGAAGAAGGCCACGGGGACTCGAAAGAGTTCCCGACGCCTGGTGGTGTCGGACTCATTGCCCGACGACCCCGAGACGCCCTCCGCCTTCGAAGATGAGGAGGAGGAAGAAGAAGCCTCTCCCCCTCCAGCGGGGGGAGGAAAGAAAAGGAAGGCCGCCCCAACTGGGGAGGCCGGAGGGTCCAAGAAGGGGAAGACCCTTCCTCGGGACTACGCCTCCGACACCAATGATGGCGGAGAGGAATGGCCATCCAGGGTCAAGCCCCTGGCGAAATCATAAGTATCCGGATACCAGAATAACTTATGGTGTTCCTCTATTGTACAATACCTTCTGACACCGAATTCAATTATGCACCGCCCAAGGCTCAGCTTGGCAATTCGTCGAGCGGCTCCCTGGACTCGTGGATGTGAATAGTGCTTCACTCCCGACGGCTACCTCCCCCTACCATACAGATGATGCCGAGGTGGAGTCCCAAAAGGGGATAAACCAGGAGGAGGTGGTCCTGGAGGCGCTGCAAGGAGACCTCCCAGACTCCAGGCCCAAAGGGGACGAAGCCCCAGAGGGATCTAAGTCCAGCCCTGGGCTGGACACCGCTCCGGAACCTTCAGTGATTCCGGAGTCTGGCAGGCGGCCCTCTTGCAAGAAGGGCAAGCCTACGACGCCGGCGGCCTCCGTCCAACCGGAGGCGCCGGACAATTTGCTGGAGGTGCGTGACGGCGCCTCCATCGACGAGGAGCACCGCACTGTTATGAGTGCGGTGATCCAGAAGGTTCAGTCCGCCAAGAGCGGACTGACAGAAGCCTGTGCCAGCCTTCTAACAGGCTTTGAGGTATGTATGTAAAACATATGAAAATGGTACCGCATAGACAGTAGCCCCTGATGCTTAGTTTGGTGTTCGGAAGGAAAAGCCAGACTGAGGATCTAATAAAAAAACATATACGCAGGAGTCTAACATAAATATGTCAATATGGGAATGCAGGCTGCGCTGCTGACCTCTACCGCACTGACTGCGGAGGTCGATGCATTGAAGCAGAGCCT
The DNA here is from genome assembly GCF_002162155.2 of Triticum dicoccoides. Taxonomy (NCBI): domain Eukaryota; kingdom Viridiplantae; phylum Streptophyta; class Magnoliopsida; order Poales; family Poaceae; genus Triticum; species Triticum dicoccoides. The sequence goes on along the minus strand of NC_041391.1, from coordinate 612,128,500 downwards.
CGAGCGGTCCGAGAACGAGCTCGGCCTTGCCAAGAAGCAGCTCGAGGACAAGGAGGTATGTAGTACCTTATGTAAGTATATAAAAATATCGAGTTGCAAAAATGACAGGACCAACATGAATGTTACAGGGGCCACAACCGAGGTGGCGACCCTGAAGGAAGCGCTTTCCAAGGTCGAACACAATGTGGCCTTGGAGCGCACCGAGCGAGAGAAACAAGAGGCGCAGGTGGCGGAGGTTCGGCAAGAGCTCAATGCTCTTGTGAAAAAACATGAGAGTTTAGAGCTTGACTCGAAGACTCAAGAGTCCGAGCTTGCCTCGCCACTTGAAAGCGCCAAATCTGCCAAGGACGAAGCCCAAAAAGCCGTCCAGGAAATTGAGGCGATGAAGAAGATTGCGGCGGGTAAGGCATTCTTTATGCAAAGCAAGCACGTGAAAGTAAATTACCTGTTACTTACCCGAATCCGGAGCTCTCCAGGAGCATTCGCAGATCTGCCCCGCAGTGTATCCGACGCCGCCGCATTCTACCGGGCCGAGGAACGGAGCTCGACAGAGAAGGTGTTCTGGTCCTAGTATGCTGAGGCCGGACACCCAGTGCCCCTGAGCTACCAGCTGAAGCAACTGGTCGAGCTTCATAAGGCAGCCGAACAGGCCATGAAGGGCCTGATAGGCCAGCTGTGGCCTGGGGAGGCCATGCCTTTGAGCTATTTTGGGCTGGTTTGGCGAATGGTGGATGCCTGTCCACGGCTTGAAGTCATCAAGCGCTCCGTATGCATCGAAGGCGCCTGTAGGGCTTTTGCCCGTGCTAAAGTGCACTGGGGCAAGCTGGATGCTGAGAAGCTGGTGACAGAAGGGCCACCGGAGGGGAAGGAGCATCGCCGACCCGAGATGTATTATGAGGGTGTCCTGAAGGGTGCCCGTCTTGTGGCGAATGAATGTACCAGGGATGTAATTTTTGAGTAAACTCGCTCGTGTTTATCCTGTGCGCTGAAAACTTGTTCATGTGCGCTAAGCAAGGCTTTTTGAATTTAAAATATTACCTTCTGTGCGGCCGTTTATTAAATCTGAGAGATGCAAGTCATGTGCTTCTGCCCCCATGCCATGAGTGCTGGGGTGTTCGGGATAAACCTGAGCGCTCTTGTTCCCATTCTTGGGTCCTTCGAGGGAGGCGCTCAGCACAACGAACAAGGCGATCAGACTTATAATGCTTTATCACTCTCACTTAGCCATAGAATTCTATAATTTTAAATTTCGGCGAAGCCCCTAGTATCTGGAAGACCGAGTTCGGGGCACTATCCACGCCTAGGCCGGATAAATCTGGCTCCTCGCTCGAAGCGGCATAAGTCTTTAGGGACTCGAAAAACCTCTCAAACAGCGACTGGTCTCTCGCCCTATCATGACAGTCAGTTTTAGCTTTCTCTACTGAGGTGTTAACCCAGCTCAACTGGGGCACAACCGCAGTAGTTCTCCCATCGCTACCTTAGCCGACATAGCGGAACGTAAGGTACCAAAACATGTGAGCCGGACAAACCCAACTATTGATCCAAGACATGATTCGAAGCCAATGCATATAATGTTATAAGTTCGGGGTGCCGTACTCATAAGAGTGTTTGGTCTTCTCACACCATATTCTGGGGAACTTAAGCCCCTAGTGTATTAGCCGTACCAAAGTGTACGGTTGCATGATGTCATGACTGAACATATTTACATGAAAAATGAATGCAATAATAGACAAGAGCTATGTATTGTTTATTAAAGGGCTACTATGAAAGCAGAACGATACAAATAGTGCGATAAGCAAGAGATGGGATTATTTGACATGTCCCCCTCCAGGGGCAAGCTCCGAGACTTTAAGTAAGACAGGTATTTAGCTCGTTATAGAGACCACCTGGACGTTCGACGTGGCTTGCTGTCTCCCTGGCTGTTGCATCGTGTGTTCGGCGATTGTATTACCAGACAGGCCTTCCGAAGAGTGGAGTCCTGAAAGTAAGAAAAGAGAAGCGACAAAATCGGGAGCCCCTAGTGCGGCTGAGCCACCTTCTGGGCATGCCGTGGTTGTGCCCCTCCCCTTATGCCCATGGTACTTCCAGAGCGTAATTATGTACGCGTGGTACTAGTTTCGCAATCTCGCGAGGGCTGGGGTTGGCGCTGCACTGCTATGCTTGCTTGGAATGTGCCAGACGGTCTTGTTGTAGGTTACTCCGGGCGCGCTTGACGGTGTCCGGACGTTTAATAGCTGGACTGTAGAATTGCCTTGAGAGGCTACTTTGTACTTCCGCCGCGAGGGCCACTGTGTGCTCCTCTGTTCGGAGAGAGCATTCGGTATTTCCATTGACCGTAATAACTCCGCGAGGGCCTGGCATCTTGAGCTTGAGATGTGCATAGTGCGGCACCGCATTAAACTTTGCAAATGCGGTTCGCCCGAGCAGGGCGTGAGAGCCACTACGGAACGGGACTATGTCGAAGATTAACTCCTCGCTTAGGAAATTATCCGGGGATCCGAAGACCACTTCAAGTGTAACTAAGCCTGTACAACTGGCATCTACACCTGGTATGACGCCTTTAATGGTCGTCTTTGTGGGTTTAATCCTTGAGGGATCTATGCCCATTTTCCGCACTGTATCCTGGTAAAGCAGGTTCAGGCTGCTGCCGCCGTCCATGAGGACCCTAGTGAGGTGAAATCCGTCAATGATTGGGTCTAGAACCAATGCAGCGAATCCGCCGTGACGAATGCTAGTGGGGTGGTCCCTTCGATCAAAAGTAATCGGGCAGGAGGACCATGGGTTGAAATTTGGGGCGACTGACTCCAACACATATACGTCCCTGAGCGCACGCTTCCGTTCCCTTTTGGGGATGTGGGTTGCGTATATCATGTTCTCTGTCCGCACTTGTGGGGGAAAGCCCTTCTGTCCTCTGTTGTTCGGCGGCCGGGGCTCCTCCTCGTCATTGCTATGCAACCCCTTGTCTCTGTTTTCGGCACTTAACTTGCCTGCCTGCTTGAACACCCAACAATCCCTGTTGGTGTGATTGGCTGGTTGTTCGGGGGTGCCGTGTATCTGGCACGAGCGATCGAGTATCCAGTCTAAGCTGGATGGGCCCAGAGGATTTCCTTTGAATGGCTTCTTCCGCTGACCGGGTTTAGAGCCTCTGAATCCGGCATTAACTGCCGTATCCTCAGTATTGCCGTCGTTAATGCGGTGCTTGTGCTTGTTGCGACGCGACCTGCCATTGTTGTCCTTGGTATCTGAATTACCCGGGCTCTTCGTCATGTTATTACTACGAGCTAGCCAGCTGTCTTCCCCGCGCAAAAGCGGTCATGAGTGTTGTGAGGGATGCCATGGATTTCGGCTTTTCCTGTCCAAGGTGCCGGGCTAGCCATTCATCACGGATATTATGTTTGAAGGCTGCGAGAGCCTCTACGTGCGGACAGTCAACTATTTGATTTTTCTTAGTTAGGAACCGTGTCCAGAATTGTCTGGCCGATTTCTCTGGCTGCTGAATTATGTGGCTTAGGTCATCGGCGTCTGGTGGTCGCACATAAGTGCCTTGGAAGTTGTCAAGGAATGCGGATTCCAGGTCCTCCCAGCAACCAATTGACTCTGCTGGCAAGCTGTTAAGCCAATGCCGAGCTGGTCCTTTAAGCTTGAGTGGGAGGTATTTTATGGCGTGTAGATCATCACCGCAGGCCATGTGGATATGAAGGAGATAATCCTCGATCCATACTGCAGGATCTGTTGTGCCATCGTATGATTCGATGTTTACGGGTTTAAACCCTTCAGGGATTTGATGATCCATTACTTCATCTGTGAAGCATAGTGGGTGTGCGGCGCCTCTGTACTGGGCTATATCACGATGTAGCTCATATGAGCCATGCCTGCCCTGTTCGGCCTAGCCGTATTTGCCATATCCGGCGTGACGGTTATCGTCACGTGTCGTGGGGCGCCCACATGATCCGTAGATCGATCTTGTTTGCCTTGCCTTGTCCTCCAATATGTCTCACATGTCTGGCACGTTTCCCCGTGCCTTGGTACTTTTCGAGCGGCGTCAGGGTGCGGCTTGAGTTGAGGGCCGAAAGGCCTCTCTGTCGCGGCCACGGGGTGGCCGATCGGCCGCATCATACGCTGGTGATGTAGGTTTAGTTGCTTCCTCCTCTAGTTGGGGTAGCAGCCTGCGCTTTGGGTAGCTCTTGGAGGGGCGTTCAAGTTTGTACTCTTCGGCCGCCAGGACTTCAGTCCATCTGTCAGCTAGCAAGTCTTGATCAGCTCTAAGCTGCTGTTGTTTTCTTTTGAGGCTGCTTGCTGTGGCCATAAGCCTGCGTTTGAAACGCTCTTGTTCGACGGGATCCTCAGGCACAACAAATTCGTCATCTTCGAGGCTTGCCTCATCTTCGGAGGGAGGCATATAATTGTCGTCCTCGACCTCTCTGTCTGCCGCTCTCTCATGAGGGCTGGCTTCCCCATCCTCCTGCGCTGAATCCTGCTGGAGGGGGTTGTCTTCGGCACTGTCCGGGGTGTTATTGTCTCCAGTGTCGGGCTCGCCGTTTTTGCTTTGGCGGGATTTAGAGCAGCGTCGCTGACGTTGGCGCTTAGGTTGTTTCTTGGAGGGGTCATCCTCCATTTTTCCATCGCCATTCCCTTCTTTTGGGGTGTCCACCATGTATATGTCATATGACGAGGTGGCTTTCCAGTGCCCTATAGGCACTGGTTCTTGGTCGTCTCCTTCATCGGCGTCCATACCGTCGATGTCTTCGGAGTCGAAGTCAAACATGTCGGTTAAATCGTCGACAGTGGCTACGAAGTGGGTGGTGGGTGGGTTTCGAATTTCTTCGTCGTCCGCATCCCAACCTTGCTAACCATAGCCCGGCCAGGGCTCTCCTGATAAAGACAGAGACTTTAGTGAATTCAGGATGTCGCCAAAGGGCGAGTGCTGAAAGATGTCTGCGGCGGTGAACTCCATGATCGGGGCCCAATTGGGTTCGATCGGAAGGGGTGCGGAAGATTCGGAGTCCGGAAAGGAGTCCCGCACCTTGGAGTCACGAGCTCCGCTAGGGACAAGATTGGTGTTCGACTCGGTCACCGTAGAGATTGCAGCCCCCGAGGCGGCGTCTAGCCACCCGTCCTCGACCAACGCAGTCGGCTCCGAGCTGAGGGTCAGAGCAGACACCTGAGCGGCGCTCTGGGCACTATCCGGCGGCAGAGCTAGATCATGCCCATCATGACAGCGCGGCGCGCTCGGCCGCAACTCGAATCCGTTGAAGATCAAGTCTCCACGGATGTCAGCCGTGTAGTTTAAACTTCTGAATCTAACCTGATGACCAGGGGCGTAGCTTTCGATCTGCTCCAGATGGCCAAGCGAATTGGCCCGCAGTGCAAAGCCGCCGAATACAAAGATCTGTCCGGGGAGAAAAGTCTCACCCTGGACCACGTCATGGTTGATGATCAAAGAAGCCATCGGGCCTAAAGGTGACGACACAGAGGAACTCTCAATGAAAGCACCAATGTCGGTGTCAAAACCGGCGGATCTCGGGTAGGGGGTCCCGAACTGTGCATCTAGGCGGATGGTAACAGGAGACAAGGGACATGATGTTTTTACCTAGGTTCGGGCCCTCACGATGGAGGTAAAACCCTACTCCTGCTTGATTAATATTGATGATATGGGTAGTACAAGAGTTGATCTACCACGAGATCTGAGAGGCTAAACCCTAGAAGCTAGCCCATGGTATGATTGTTGTTCGTCCTACGGACTAAAACTCTCCGGTTTATATAGACACCGGAGAGGGCTAGGGTTACATAGAGTCGGTTACAATGGGAGGAGATCTACATATCGTATCGCCAAGCTTGCCTTCCACGCCAAGGAAAGTCCTATCCGGACACGGGACGAAGTCTTCAATCTTGTATGTTCATAGTCCGGGAGTCCGACGAAAGATCACAGTCCGGCCATCCGGACACCCCCTAATCGAGGACTCCCTCAGCCCCCCTGACTGCTGGGACCCACCAGCTACATCTTCGCATGCAAGGAAGTGCCTGACAGTCAGGACCCACCTGGTCGAAGCGTACGTACTGTTGTCATTCTGGTCGCGAACGTGTATGTACATATATACTGGTGGATGTAGAGGCGCGCACGTGTCGTAGTAGAGGCGCGCACGTAGCATGTACACGTACGTACAGCGGCGAGGGTGCAAGAAAGAAAATACAGCCACGTACATACATACGGGCAGGGTCTCTAACGCCTATCGCGCATACGTACATGGCTGGGTCAGAACGAAGAAACAGCGCCATCGTCGTGTTCATGGGGAGCCAACCGGCTGGGTCGGAATGGAATGCGTGGTCGTGTTCATCGGGAGGGCTTGGACAGAACAGGCGATGGAAACGAGGCCTGGCGTACCGCACAATGGAGGAAACGGCCTTGTGTTCGACCGGCCACGTTCGAAACGGGGTCCTGTTGATCGGGAGGGGCCTGGCGTACCACAAAACGGAGGAAACGGACCTCCTACGGTCGAAACGGGGGTCCTGTTAATCGGGAGGGGTGTGGCATACCGCAAAATGGACGAAACAGACT
>NC_041391.1:612120507-612121503 GCF_002162155.2 Triticum dicoccoides | reverse complement strand
GCGTACCGTAAAACGGGACTCCACGGGATACTGTTCATCTCCACCGTCGACCTCCTCCAGCCTCCACGGGCTACCGTCGACCTCCTCCAGCCTCCACGGGCTCCTGTTCATCTAGCCTCCACCACTTGTTACTCCACCGGCTACTGTTCAACCACCCCTCCATGGGCACCCCTCCACCGTCTACTGTTCATCCAGCCCTCCACACCTTGGGGTCCTGTTGAACCACCCCTCCACGACCACCCCTCCACCGTCTACTGTTCATCCAGCCCTCCACACCATGGGTTCCTGTTCATCCAGAGGCAACGCCACCACTCACTGTTCATCCACCCCCCTCCCCCCCGCAACACTCACTGTTCATCCCAGAGGCAGCATCGATCGGCTTCAGTTAGCAGCAGTAGTGAAGGAATCGCTCCATCGGGTTCAGTTAACAGCCATCGATCGATCTCTCGGGTTCAGTAACGCGTAGCCTGCAGTGCAATCGCTCGGGTTCAGTTAGAGCCCAACGCCTCGCTCGGGTTTAGTTAGAGCCAACGCCTCGCACACACACGCGTACGTACGAGAGAAACGCGCATCGCTCCGCCCCCGACCTCCCACCGTAACCGGCAAGTCCCCGAAATTTTCCTCCCCCTCGCTTCTACCATAGTTTTTTCCGTCATGGATGGCCCAAAGAATGTCATGCAGCTGCGTCTCTGGCCCGCCCAGGACGGAAAGCCCATTTTCTTTCATGATGTTTTGTCATAGAAGTAGGATCCCACCACATCTATGATGATACCAGGTTTTGTCACAATTATCGTCATAGAAGTGTCATATGTATGATAGAAAAAAAAATTTGTTCGTCCCAAAATGTCACGGATGTGTCTTTTTCTATAGTGGATGGCCTGCTACTCCGCCATCTCCGCGGCTTGGGTGACGACGAACTCCACCTCAGCCTCCTCCATGTTGAACCCCGGAACAGGCTGCTCTGCCATGTCCTCCTCTGGATCCGCCACCTTCATC
>NC_041391.1:612033372-612120269 GCF_002162155.2 Triticum dicoccoides | reverse complement strand
CCAGCTAGTCCGGAGGCAACCCGACAGTGATGCGGGCGGCGTGCCTAGCCTGGATCTCCTCCATGATATGCCTCTAGCGCCCAACATGAGCATAACGTTGAGCACTTGTAATAAATTAAACTGTGAATCTCATGATGTAATAAAATGACGTATGTTGCACGATATTCATTTTGTATTGAGTGTGCTAGCTAATGACCGAGTGATAGCACGATGAACTCATAGATATTAATCCTACTAGGTCTGCTCACTACAAGATATCTGGTATTAAGGGTGTAAACATTGTTGTTGGAGACCTAAAGCACACAGTGGATACACATAGAGGATACGACAAACATCATAGATGCAAATTTGGCTAATGCAAAACTTGGGGAATACAAGTTGTTAGTTGATATGTCTGAGATGCCCAAGGGCAAGTAGTCAAATCCGACTGAAACCTCCTTCTAGTTGGTGAAGGAGGTGAAGGAAGTCCTCTTCACCCTCGATCTTGGTTGAAAAAAATAGTAAAGTGCACTCATCATCTTCCTCCGTAAGAATTGGAACATCTTCGCATGGCAGCTGCCTGACATGCCTGAAGTTCCAAGGGAGCTAGCTGAGCACAAATTGAACATCATCAAGGGAGCGAAGCCTCTCAAGCATACACTTCATTGCTTCTCTGAACCAAGCAGAATGCAATCGAGAAGCCATGACTCTTGTCATTCATCAAGGATGTACTCCACTCAGAATGGGTATCTAATCCAGTCATCACCCGAAGAAGAACAAGATTTGGCGTCTCTATGCATCGACTAAAAAGCTAATCTACAACCTATTCCAGGCTGCACGGAAACTGGTCCTCTACTTTCAGGATCATTTGATTACTGTGGTTAGTTCAGCCCCATTGTCAGAAATAATCGACAACCGGGATGCCACAGGACCAGTGTCCAAGTGGAATATCAAGTTGTTGCCTCATCATACCAAGTTTGAACCAAGAAGAGCGATCAAGCTTTAGGCCCTAGATGATTTTGTTGCGAAGTGGAAAAAAACTCAAAACCCACCCACCCAGCAGCAGTAGGATCACTGGTCATGTACTTTGATGGTTCCAAAATGTTGGTTAGCACAAAGGCCAGAGTAGTCCTTATCTCATCAAAACGTGTCAAGCTATGTTATGTGTCCCAGATCCATTTCACGATATCCACTAACAGTGCATAGTATGAGACCTTGTTGTATGGGCTTTGAATGGCAATCTCACTTGGAATTACTCGCTTGCTAGTCCATGCGGTTCGAATCTCGTCGTCAAGCTGGTGATGAAAGAGGGGACGCCAGGAGAAAATGAATGACTTCCTATTGCGCGGTGGTCAGAAGGCTGGAAGGAATATTCGAAGGACTGGAGTTGACTCACGTCCCGGGAGTTGAGAATGAGGCAGATGATGCCGTTGTGAAGCTTGGTTCCACTCGAAAGCCAACTTCACTCAATATTTCCCTTGAGCACCTCCATGAACCAACTATTCATGAGAACCCATATGGCAATCCAGATAATGCTCAACAACCAAAATTTGCTTCAGATCCAAAGGCAGTACAAATCCCAATAGTCATTGATTTGATTCAAGAGATCTAGTCATGTCTTTCGACTAGACGTTCCATATATTACATACCTTCTCATGAAGGAACTCCCTAAAGATGAAGTAGAAGCCAAACAAGTTGTATAACGATCAAAGTCATACACAATGTCATATTATCATGAAGTGTACCCGAGTGCCCTGAGACCAAAATAATTCTTTGAATTCTTACAAAGCAAAGTTCGTTCCATTATCCACGATAATGTCATGAGGAATGTCAAATCAAAATCAAATTCTCCTCATAAAATTGGTTGCCATTGCTCCATCCTTTTTGACTAGCTTGGCCTCAATCCATTTAATGAATTTGTTGACTGTGACCAACAGATAGGTGAAACCCCTTGGTCGGTTCTGAATGGACCAAGCATGTCAAAACCCAAACAACAATGGGCTTAGAAAGAGGGATTGTCTTAAACTCGGAAGATACCATGTGGGACTGCTGGGTGTACATCTGACAACCAACAGATGTGCGGATGATCTCAGCCACATCGACATGCAAAGTGAGCCAGAAAGATCCAGCTCAAAATGCTTTAGCGACGAGTGCCCGAGAGGACGCATGATGTCCGCAGGTTTTCCCGAGTGGATCTCATTCAGGATTAGCCTGCCCTCATTAGGAGAAATGTATCTTTAGTAGACGCCAGTCGCATTGAGCTTGTACAATTCCCTATTTAACATGTGTGGGACTTTAATCGACGTATGATCTATTTGGCTTCTACTTCATCTTCAGGGAGTTCCTTCCTTAGAAGGTACGCAATATATGGCAATATCCAGTCGGGAGTCAGATCATTGACTACTAGGATTTGCAATGCCTCTAGATCCAAAGTGACTTCTGGCTATCGAGGATCACTTGATTGCCATATGGTTTCTCATGAATACTCGATTCATGGAGCTGCTGAAGAAAAATACCAGGTCGAATTGGCAACCTGGTGAAACCAAGCTTCGCCAAGGAAGCAACTACCTCATTCTCAACTCTCTAAGCGTGAGTCAACTCGAGCCCTTGGAATATTCCTTCTAGCTTTCCGACGACTGCGCAATAGGTAGTCATTGATTCGCCCCTAATGTACCACTCTTTCACCACCTGCTGGATGACGAGATTCGAATCACCATGGACCAGCTAGCTGGTAATTCTGAGTGAGATTGTCATTCAGAGCCATACATCAAGGCTCATGCTCAACAGTGTTGTTTGATGCCATTGATACGTCTCCAAAGTATATATAATATTTGATTGTTTTATATACATTTACTAGCAACTTTATACCATTTTTGGGGACTAACCTATTAACCTAGTGCCCAGTGCCAATTGCTGTTTTTTGCTTGTTTTTTACTTTGCGGAACATCAATACCAAACTAAGTCCAAATGCCACGAAACTTTTTGGAGATTTTTTTCTGGTGATAAGAGACCGTGGAAGCTTTTAGAGTACACGAGAAGATGAAGGTGGGGCCCACTAGACACGAGGGTGCTCCAGGGGCCTCTAGCGCACCCTGATGGGTAGTGGGCCCCACAGGCACCTCCTTGACCTACCTCAGCCTCTATAAATACTTTAAAATCCCAAAACCCCTAGGGGAGTCGACGAAGTACTTTTTCTGCCGCCGCATGTTCTAGAACCCGGAGGTCCAATCTAGAGGCCTTTTCTGGCACTCCGCAGGAGGGGGCAATGATCACGGAGGGGTTCTTCATCATCCTTGCTGCCCCTCCGATGATGTGTGAGTAGTTTATCACAGACCTACGGGTCCGTAGTTATTAGCTAGATGGCTTCTTTTCTCTTTTTGATCTTCAATACAATGTTCTTCTTGATGATCTTGGAGATCTATCTGATGTAACTCCTTTTGCGGTGTTTGTTGGGATCCGATGAATTGTGAGTTTATGATAGGATTGAAGGAAATATGCCCTAGAGGCAATAATAAAGTTTTTATTTATATTTCCTTATATCATGATAAATGTTTATTATTCCTGCTAGAATTGTATTAACCGGACACTTAGTACATGTGTGAATACATAGACAAAACAAAGTGTCCCTAGTATGCCTCTACTTGACTAGCTCATTAATCAAAGAAGGTTATGTTACCTGACCATAGACATGTGTTGTCATTTGATGAACGAGATCACATCATTAGAGAATGATGTGATGGACAAGACCCATCTATTAGCTTAGCATAATGATCATTAAATTTTATCGCTATTGCTTTCTTCATGACTTATGCATGTTCCTCTGACTATGAGATTATGAAACTCCCGAATACCGGAGGAACACCTTGTGTGTTATCGAACGTCACAATGTAACTGGGTGATTATAAAGATGCTCTACAGGTGTCTCCAAAGGTGTTTGTTGGGTTGGCATAGATCGAGATTAGGATTTGTCACTGCATTTATCGAAGAGGTATCTCTGGGCCCTCTCGGTAATGCTCGTCACTATAAGCCTAGCAAGCAATGTGATTAATGAGATAGTTATGGGATGATGTATTACGAAACGAGTAAAGAGACTTGCCGGTAATGAGATTGAACTAGGTATGAAGATACCAACGATTGAATCTCAGGCAAGTAACATACCGATGACAAAGGGAATAACGTATGTTGTTATGCAGTTTGACCGATAAAGATCTTTGTAGAATATGTAGGAACCAATATGAGCATCCAGGTTCCACTATTGGTTATTGATTGGAGATGTGTCTCGATCATGTCTACATAGTTCTCGAACCCGTAGGGTCCGCACGCTTAACGTTCGATGAAGATTTGTATTATGACTTATGTGTTTTGGTGACCGAAATTTGTTCGGAGTCCCGGATCACGGACATGATGAGGAGTTTCGAAATGGTAAAGAGGTAAAGATTCATATATTGGAAGGTAGTATTTGGACATCGGAATGGTTTCGAGTGGTTCGGGTATTTTATTGGAGTACCGAGGGGTTACCGGAACCCCTCGGGGAAGTATTGGGCCTACATAGGCCTTAGTGGAGAGAGAGAGGAGGGCAGCAAGGGGTGGCCGCACGCCCCCCTATGGCAGTCCGAATTGGACTAGGGGAGGGGCGGCGCCCCCCTTTCCCTCTCCTTCCTTTTCCCTCCGGTGGAAGAAAGGAAGGGGGGTGAATCCTACTAGGAGTGGAATCCTAGTAGGACTCCCCCCCATGGCGCGCCCCTCCTGACCGCTGGCCTCCTCCTCCCCTCCTTTATATACGGGGGCGGGGGGCACCTGATATGTCTCCAACGTATCTATAATTTATGAAGTATTCATGCTATTATTTTATCATTCTTGGGTCTTTTACAATCATTTCATAGCAACTTTATATCATTTTTTGGGACTAACCTATTGACCCAGTGCCCAGTGCCAGTTGCTGGTTTTTGCTTCTTTTTTTCATCGCAGGAAATCAATAGCAAACGGAGTCCAAACACCGCGTAAGTTTTTGGAGATTTTTTCTGGACCAGAAGGAACTCAATGGGCCTGAGCTGCACCTGGGGGTGCCCCGAGCGGGCCACAACCCACCAGGGCGCGCCAGGTCCCCCTGGCGCGCCCAGGTGGGTTGTGCCCACCTCGGTGGCCTCCCGCACCCCCTCTTTGCACTATAAATTCCCAAATATTCCGAAACCCTTCAGGGTTAACCTAGATCAGAAGTTCCGCCGCCGCAAGGCTCTTTAGCCGCTGAAAACCAATCTAGACCCGTTCCAGCACCCTGCCAGAGGGGGGAATCATCTCCGGTGACCATCTTCATCATGTTGGCGGCACCACGATGAGGAGGGATTAGTCCACCCTTAGGGCCGAGGGTTTGTACCAGTAGCTATCTGTTTGATCTCTCTCTCTCGTGATCTATATCATGGGCTTTTTTAATATAGTCGGATCATATGATGTTTCTCCCTTCTATACTCTTGTTATGATGAATTGAATCTTTACCCTTCAAAGTTTTGTCTTTTCGGATTGAATATTCAGAGATGAGAACACATGATATATATCTTGCAATATGAATACTTGAGGTGACAATGAGCTATCTTATTGATTCACTTGATATGTGTTATGGCATTCAACTCGCGGATTCCCGCGGTGATATTGGGGTAATCTATGCATAGGGGATGATGCACGTGTTTCTCTGACGGAAACTTTGGGGTCTCTTTATAGTTCTTTATGTGGATTGAGTATTATGAATATGAATTTGCTTTGGTGTTATTCTAGTACGAACTCTAGGATAGATCAAACGGAAAAAATAGCTTTGTGACGAACTCTTGAATAGATCAAATGGAAAGAATAGCTTTGAGGTGGTTTCGTGACCTACAAACAATTCCTATCTTTGGTTCTCCGCTAATAGGAACTCGGGAGTGATTCTTTATTGCAATTTGAGGGACAATCATATGATCCAACTATGTTAGCATTGTTGAGAGGTTGCACTAGCAAAAGTACGGACCCTAGGCCTCATTTTTAAGCATTGCAATACCGTTTTTGTGCCTGTTTACTATGTGCTACCTTGCTTTTTTATTTATTCAGATTGTAAAAATATATTTCTACCATCCACATTACACTTTTATCACCATCTCTTCGCCAAACTAGTGCACCTATACAAATTGCCATTGTATTGGGTGTGTTGGGGACACAAGAGATTTCTTGGATTTGGTTGCAGGGTCGTTTGAGAGAGACCATCTTTGTGATAGACTAATTTTTGGCCCTTTCTTTTTCTTTTGTTTTTCCGAGGTTTTTGCCTGAGTTTTTCTTTTTCATGGCTTTGTGGTCTGGAAACTAAAGAAGATGCCCTCTTCTTTGCTTCCAGAGTGGCTTGTAATTCCCACATATTTCCCTAGACCTTTCCATTTCCATCCTAGCCCAAATCCCAATATTCTTTTTATTGGGAATATTCCTTTTCTATTAAAGGAATAACTCAAATTGCCTTAGGTTGTGAAGCAACCTATATTTCCATCACTCCTAAAATTCCCAAATAATTCTCACAAATTGTTTGGGTCATATCTTGATCAAATATGGCAAAACTTTTCATTGCCATGTTCAAAAATAATTCCCCAATATTCCTTTTTCTATTCTACCCTGAATGGTACTTTGTGAAGGAAGTGTCATTTATATTTTTCCTAGTGGCTCCCAACCTTTTTGGGCATGTTTATATGTCCAAATAATTGCCTCATGCACAAGTTCAACTTTATTTTCCTAGCCAATCTTCCTCAGTGATTTTTCAAAGTTTTTGTCAAACAGAAAGCTTGGTGAAGGAAGTACTAGCTAGGAGTACCCAAATGAGTTGAACTTTTTCTCCCTCCTTAATGTGCTCATATTAACGCCTTCCACCCATTTTCAGCCCCATCCAATTTAATCTATGTGAGCACAGGAGTAAATCTTTGTTTCTGGCAATATTTTCAGGTTGTGAAGCAAGTATATTTTATATTACTTCAAAAATCCTGATAAATTTCCAGATCATTCTTATACTCATGAAACATCTCTCCACCCAATTTGGCATAATTTCATTGAGCCATTTGACCACCACAATTATTTGAAGTTTCTGTCCAAAGGAGATGTTTGTGAAGCAAGTACCATTTTGGCTTTGCCAAATGGTATTATACTTTGTGAGCATCTTCATATGACCAAATGACTAAGCCTTGCCCAATTTCAGCCCAAGTTGACACTCCATGTGAATGCACCATCATGATCTAATTTCTGGACCATTTTGGTCAGTTGTGAAGCAACTGCAGTAAATCTTGGTCCATTTCTTCCCAAACTCCCCAGGACTGTAGTCCTTCCTAGCCTAAACACCCCAGACATAACACTTGACACATAGCAGCTCCCTGTTGATCACATTGAGCTGATGAAGTTTACTGCAGTAAACTTCAAGCTCACTAACCTTTTAACCATAGACGTTTTCACCAATCTACCACCGTAGTTGAGACCTCCCAGGAAGGACTAACCCCCAGACATGGTTTGGCATCACTTGTGGCACTGTTTGCACCAGTGCATGCGGTGACCACTGCTTTGGCGTGCAATGGCCGCGCCCAGAGCGTCTTCTTGCTCGGCCCCCTCCCCCTCTCGTCGGATTCGCGCTCGTGATGATGTCCAGTAGATAGCCCGCGTCATCGCCGTCCTCCTAGAGTCCTCTCCCCCTCCGTTAGCCCCTCCGTCAGCGCTCGTCGCCGCGCACCCACAGGCGCACTGTGGCCGACCGAGCTTTAATGGCGCTCGACTTCTTCCTCTGCCCCTCCCTTGGTCGTCTCTTCCCCGTGAGGCTCCCCCTGTGCCTCCTGCATTGTCTACCTCTGAGTCCATGCACGCGAGCACGCATCAACGGCGCCGGGCACGCATCCGCGGCGGTGCCAGCGCGACCTCCTCGTCCCGTCTATATATAGCCACTCCCCGAGCCTCTCCGAGCACTCCAGCGGCCTTGCCTCTCTCCCTGGACCTTGCCTAGCCTCTCCGTTAAGCTCGAGGAGCTCCCGTTGTCGTCCATTGCTGCCATGGCCGCCGCACGGCCTTGGCTAAACTAGCCCAAGCCGAGCCCTCCCCCTCCCTTCTATAGCCACCAGAGGACTTCCCAAGACCCTACGCTCCTCCCCACCCTCTCGCCTTGTCACCGAAGCCTGTGTGGCCGCATTCCCCGATGATCGCCACCGTCGGAGCCGCCTCTGTTCCCCTCTCCTCGCGGTCGTCCCGCTCCTCCCCGGTGCTGGCTGACCTTGGGGACGGGTGCGGCTGGTCCTCCCGAG
The DNA here is from genome assembly GCF_002162155.2 of Triticum dicoccoides. NCBI lineage: Eukaryota > Viridiplantae > Streptophyta > Magnoliopsida > Poales > Poaceae > Triticum > Triticum dicoccoides. The sequence goes on along the minus strand of NC_041391.1, from coordinate 612,112,005 downwards.
CCCGTCGGTGGCCTCCGTTTGGCCGGAGATGGCCGGAGTTGCCGGCACCGGCGCCGGCCGCGCCACTACCTCGCCCCTCCCCTGCTCTCGTCGAGGAAAGAAGAAGGAGGAGCGGGAGGAGGGCGTTGACCGCGCGTGGACCCCGCGGGCCCCAGGCGTCAGCGACCCAGAGGCTGGCCCCATCCATGCTGATGTGGCAAGTGGAAGCGCATTTTGGGCGTGTGCGTTTTCATCTACCGAAAACGTATTTCCAAGTTTGCGCTTCTGCCTTATCCACTTAGGGACCTGTTTGCTAAAGAGATTTTTACAAATAGGTCCCTGGCAGTCAAACCCTCATAACTCTGCAACCGTAACTCCGTTTAAGGTGAAACCAACACTCACTTCTTCGTTTCGTCGAGCCCGTTCTGTTGGTCACTATGGTTTGAACTGTGAAAATGACCATTATGCCCTTGCCCTTATTCAGCCCTCTCCGAGAGAGAACGTTTTCCGGCAATTCATTCCGTGAGCTTCTCGCACTTTCTCCTGGTGATTTCTTCCACCCCAGGAAAGCCACAATACCCAATTGCATGATAGTCATGTAGTAGCCATGGTTTTCAACTTGAATCTTTATTAAATATTTGCTTGTTGAAAAGATGGTTATCGTTGTTCCGGTGATGTTTAGATTTGCATGTTCACTTTTGTGCTATGTTGTCTTGTACTCTGTTATCATGTTATACCTGCTAGTATTTACTTTCATATGTTTATGCTTGCTAGTAGTACATGTTGATGTTGGTGATGTTCATGCTAGTCAGTATGCCATGCTTAGTGGATATGATTTATTGTTGATATGGTGGATAGTTATGTGATACCCTCATGATTACGTTGATATCATGTTCATGCATTTTATCATGGCCCAGCATATTCGCATTCAAGTTAACCGGATTAAATTGAACTTGAACAATTGTTGGCTGAGTCATGGTGCCGCTGAAACGATGCTGACCAGTGCAACCACGCTTACCTGTATGGGACGGTCCTAACTGGGTCTATTGTCGTGCCTCTCGCCGGTGCCTCCAACAAGGGAAGGTTATGGGCGCATGCTACCCTGATCAGGTAGGCGGACATAAGCATTGTGTGCCCGTTGTTGTTGTTATGTGCACATGTCCCTGTTTGGGACAATTTATGTTTTGGGCCACGACGGTGGTTTGAGGTGTCTTGAGGTAGACATGGGGCCACCCATGACTTAGCCCAGAGGGGAGTGAGTCAGAGTGGCCGGGAGAGTGTCATGGCAGTAGATCGGTTTTGTCGGAACGCCTTTGGTCCACCCTAATGGGAGTGTGAGGCCATGGGTTCCGTAGTGTGGGTATAGTGTACTAACCTCTACAGAGTGTATATTAAATCTATCGATAGCCGCGCCCGCGGATAAGGGCCCAGTTCGAAAGTAGGGTACACCATGAGTCAACAGTAATAAGAATAACTTGATTAATGACAACCCATCGTTGTGATCGCCGTAAGGATCACGGGCCAAGTATTGGTCGTGGTTGTGATCGCCGTAAGGATCACGGTTTGAGACCAAGTGTTGGTCGTGGTTGTGATCACCGTAAGGATCATGGTGGTATCGAGGATACCGAGTCGTTGTATATTCGTGAGGTTGTGCAAGAATCGTGGGTAAAGATCAAGCTCCTTGTGGTCATTTACTGATCGCTACGGTATTGTTTATACCAAGCTTGATTTGATCCTGAGATGGTCATGTGATGTCCGAGGTTGGTAAGTGATGCATGTGACGGTTACCAAGTAACCCGAGTGGGATAAGTAGTGCATGATAGTGTCATCATGTTGCATGCTAGTATTGTCGGATTAATATGTTCATGCCATGTTCATGTTGTGTTAGCTGTATCATGTTTATGTTGGTCATGCCATGTTATTCTCATGATCTCATGATAATTCATGTTTAACCTGTAATTGCCATGTTGTTATCTGTCTTGAATGCTTCTGGTTATTGTGAGCTTGCAAGTACATTCAATGTACTGACCTGGCATGTCATGCCAGCTTGCTGGTCATGCCGGATTTGATTGCTTGCTTGTCGTGGTTTCCGTTCGTGCGAGCTAGGATAAGCGTTCCAGCCAGAGTCCCTGTGGGGTGGAGTTCACCACCGTCGTCGTTGTTCTGCTGCTAGAGTTATTCCGCTGCTTCGAGTTGTTCTGCTGCTTGCATAGAGCAACTGAGGATGGCGTAGTGTCGCCGTACCAATGTTATTCATTGTAATATCGGAGACCTTGTGTTCATATTCGTCTAATAATAGAAGGATGGTTTATTCTACGCTAAGCAGTGCCGTATTCCAGAAGACTTCATCTCGATCTCTGGGCTGGAATACGGGGCGTTCCGTTTTTTTTTTGAGCCGGGGTACCACAATCTTCATCCTACACCTCTCACGGGTTGATAAACCTTAGGTCATCCACTTGAGGGAAAATTGCTATTGTCCTACAAATCTCTGCGCTTGGAGGCCCAACACGTGTCTACAAGAATAAAGTTGCATAGTAGACATCAAGCTCTTTTCTGGCACCGTTGCCGGGGAGGTGAGTGCTTGAAGGTATATATTTAGATCTTGCAATTGAATCTTTTAGTTTCTTGTTTTATCACTAGTTTGGTTTATAAAAGAAAACTACATGAAAAAATGGAATTAAGGTTGCATCATATTATTGATCATCTTTATAATGTCTTTCTTGAAAATGATGGTTTGCAAAATTGTGCTCAATTGTTAGAAGAAGAATTTAATAAAATTATTGGCATGAATGATGAGCATGATTGCAATGTTATTAGTATGAACTCTTTGAATATCCATTATGCTAATGATATGCAAAGCCACAAGCTTGGGGATGCTATGTTTGATAAAGATGATATTTTTAGTCCCCCAAGTTTTGATGAGCATGTTTATTATGATGAAAGCATGCCTCCTATATTTGATGATTATGGTGATGACATGTATGCTATATTGAATAATAATAACCATGAAACTTTTCATCATGATTTTAATTTTCAATCTCATGATAGTTATTTTGTTGAGTTTGCTCCCACTACTATTCATGAGAATAATTTTCCTTATGTGGAGAGTAATAAAATTTCTATGCTTATGTATCATGAAAGAATGCTTTATGTGATGGTTATATTATTTAATTTATTCATGATGCTACTGAAAATTATTATGGGGGAGGAACTTATGCTTGTAGGAATTGCAATAATATCAAGTTTCCTCTCTATGTGTTGAAAGTTTTGAAGTTATGCTTGTTTTGCCTTCCTATGCTAGTTGATTCTTGTTCCCATAAGTTGTTTGCTCAAAAAATCCCTATTCATAGGAAGTGGGTTAGACTTAAATGTGCTATTCATGTGCTTCATGACGCTCTCTTTGTGTTCCAATTATTATCTTTTATGCGAGCATCATTGGAATCATCATGCCTAGCTAAAAAGGCATTAAAAAAAAGCGCTTGCTGGGAGACAACTTAACACTTTTACCTACTGTTTTTGTGTGTTCACATGATTATGCTACTGTAGTAATCATGTTTTATTGCTTTTGTTTCAATAAAGTGCCAAGTAAAGCCTTTGGGATCATGTTGGGTGATAGTTGATTTGATCTTGCTGAAAAACAGAAACTCTTGTGCTCACGAAAATAGCTCACATTTTTAACATAAGAGTGATTTTGCGTTGATTCTTTTTGCATAAGATTAATATACAAATTTATCACGTGGTACAAATTTTTCATAATTTTTGGAGTAGCAGAAGTATGGTTTGAGTACAGATTACTACAGACTGTTCTATTTTTGACAGATTCTGTTTTCAATGCATAGTTTGCTTGTTTCCTTGTTTCTATGGCTTATATTGCTCAATATAAATTGTAGAAATGATATGCTACAGTAGTAATTGTGTGGAAACAATTAGGAATATTGTCTTTGACAGTACCAAAAGTGAAATGGTTTGCTCTTTATCATACTAACCTATCTCACAAAAGTTCCGTTAAGTTTTGTGTGATTGAAGTTTTCAAGTTTTGGGTGAAATGTCGATATGATGAGAATAAGGAGTGACAATAACCTAAGCTTGGGGATGCCCAAGGCACCCCCAAGGTAATATTCAAGGAAGATCCAAGCAACGAAGCTTCGGGATGCCCCGGATGGCATCCCCTCTTTCGTCTCCGACATTATCGGTAACCTCACTTGGAGCTATGTTTTCATTCGTCACATGATATGTGTTTTGCTTGGAGCACCAATTTATTTTTCTAGGATTTGCTTTATGTTATTTATAATAATGTTTTGCATCTTTTATTTCAATAAAAGTGGCAATGATAGCCTTTGCCATGCTTATTTTGCAAGTATACTTGTTGCTGTTTGAAAACAGAAAGTTTATCGATGTTGCAAAAATTCCCTAGAAAAGCAAGAATATGATAAATTGTTGAAACTTTTTTAAAAATAAGATCGATAAATTTTATACAGTGTAGTATTTTTATAATAATTTTTGGAGTTAGGGAAGTATGATTAATCTTGCATTCTTTACAGACTATACTGGTTTGGCAGATTGCTGTTATGTTTGCATTGTTTGCATATGTTTGCTTGTTTAATGATTCTATTTGAGGATAGGAGTATTAAATATGCAGATACATTTAGTATGCAATGTTGAATAATTATTTTTGTGATTTGCTACAGTAGAGAATGATAAAGGTTTTGCATTGATTTATACTAACTTATCTCACGAGTTCTTGTTGAGTTTTGTGTGGATGAAGTTTTTGAGATTTAGGAAAACCGTGATATGAGAGGAACTAAGGAGACACAAAAGCTCAAGCTTGGGAATGCCCAAGGCATCCCAACCTAATATTCCAAGAAGTTTCAAGCTTCTAAGCTTGGGGATGCCCCGGTAGGCATCCCACCTTTCATCTTCAATGATTATCGGTTAGTATCGGTTGAACCTAAGTTTTTGCTTCTTCACATGATGTGTGCTATTCTTGGAATGTCATTTTATTTTGTTTTTGCTTTCTGTTTTAATAAAGTACTTAGATCTGAAAGTTCTTGAATAAGAGAGAGTCCTTAAATAGCTACCTATTTACTTAACTACTCGCATGATCTTCACTTATATCTTTTTGGAGTAGTTTGTCATTTACTCTTGTGCTTAACTTATATCCTATGAGTAAATTGTTGAATAAATTGAATGTTATGAAGCTTAAATCATATCATGCCTAGTGGTAGCTTCACATTGGGTTTAGAAAGTGAAATATTTTGAGGCTTGACAATCACAGTATTGGTCATACAAGCAATTCACGAATAATTAATATAAGGAAGAGAAGTTTCACATGCAATTACACTATCATGGAAATATTTTGTGATTGTGAGCCCCCATCAAAATATTATATGCCAAAATTGTTGACGTTAGACAAGGAAGACAATGTAACGATTTATGTTTGCTCATATTCACACAGAAGTCATATTGTCATAGATCCTTTAACATGTGGTGCTTGCCCCCCATCTTTGCTAGCCAAAAATTCCGCACCAAGTAGGGATACTACTTGTGCATCCAAAAACCATTAAACCCAAGTCTTATTTTCAAGAGTCCACCATACCTACCTAAGGATTGAGCAAGATCCTTCAAGTAAGTTGTCATCGGTGCAATAAGGCAATAAAAATTGCTTCTAAAAGTGTGAGATCATTTAGTGTAAGAGAAAATTGAGCGTTGTACGAACTTGGATGGCAAAGAATAAAAAGCGATAGACTGCATAATAAAGGTTGCCATCTTAAGGAGCGATACAATGTGACGTTCTTTTGCACTAAGGGATTGAGCATACAAACAAATAAGCGCATGGCAACCTCTGCTTCCCTCTGTGAAGGGCCTATATTTTACTTTTCAGTATTTACTTTTATGCAAAGAGTCGAAGTTTTTCTCTCTATTCCTTTTTACTTTTCTCTTTTGGCAAGCATCATGTGGTGAGGAAAGATCTAGGCACATATGTCCAGTAGAATATGGGTAGCATGAGTTATTATTGTTGGCATCACCCAAAGGTGAATACGTTGGGAGGCGAAATTATAAGCCCCTATCTTTCTATGTGTCCGATTGGAACATTTTGCTCTTGTGTATGCAGTGAGTGTTAGCAGTCATGGAAGACTATAAGATGGTTGATTATGTTGAGCTCTTACTTAGACTATGTTGAATAAGTTGAATTGCAATTGCTCGGTGACTGAGAACATAGGTTGTTGAGTTTCAAGAGAGTTCATTGTTTGAACCTTAACATGTGAATTGGTTGCTACTATAACATGAGAAGTTATATAAGAAAGAATTGTTGTTATGATGCTAGAAAAATTGATTGAAATTATCATTGATCAAACTTATGCACTTTGCTAGCATTCACCCTTCACCAATTATTTATTTTATCATTTACCTACATGAGGACGAGTAGGAATTAAGCTTGGGGATGCTGATACGTCTCCAATGTATCTATAATTTATGAAGTATTCATGCTGTTATTTTATCATTCCTGGGTGTTTTACAATCATTTTATAGCAACTTTATATCATTTTTTGGGACTAACCTATTGACTCAGTGCCCAGTGCAAATTCCTGTTTTTCGCTTGTTTTTTACATCGCGGGAAATCAATATCAAACGGAGTCCAAACACCGCGTAACTTTTTGGAGATTTTTTCTAGACCAGAAGGAACCCAATGGGCCTGAGATGCAGCTGGGGGTGCCCCGAGGGGGGCACAACCCACGGCACGCCCAGGTGGGTTGTGCCCACCTCGGTGGCCTCCTGCACCCCCTCTTTGCACTACAAATTCCCAAATATTCTGAAACCCTTCGGGGTTAACCTAGATCAGAAGTTCCGCCGCCACAAGGCTCTGTAGCCGCCGAAAACCAATCTAGACCCATTCTGGCACCCTACCGAAGGGGGGAATCATCTCCGATAGCCATCTTCATCATCCCGGCGGCCACCACGATGAGGAGGGAGTAGTCCACCCTCGGGGTTGAGGGTTCGTACCAGTAGCTATGTGTTTGATCTCTCTCTCTCGCTCTCTCGTGATCTATATCATGGGCTTTGTTAATATAGTCAGATCATATGATGTTTCTCCCTTCTATACTCTTGTTGTGATGAATTGAATCTTTACCCTTCAAAGTTTTGTCTTGTCGGATTGAATATTCAGACATGAGAACACATGATATATGTCTTGCAATATGAATACTTGAGGTGACAATGAGGTATCTTATTGATTCACTTGATATGTGTTACGTCATTCAACTTGCGGATTCCCGTAGTGATATTGGGGTAATCTATGCATAGGGGCTGATGCATGTTTTTCTCTGACGGAAACTTTGGGGTCTCTTTATAGCTCTTTGTGTGGATTGAGTATTATGAATATGAATTTTCTTTGGTGTTATTCTAGTACAAACTCTAGGATAGATCGAACGGAAAAAATAGCTTCGTGTTATTTTAGTACGAACTCTTGAACAGGTCGAACGAAAAGAATAGCTTTGAGGTGGTTTCGTGACCTACAAACAATTCATATCTTTTGTTCTCCACTAATAGGAACTCGGGAGTGATTCTTTATTGCACTTTGAGGGATAATCATAGGATCCCACTATGTTAGCATTATTGGGAGGTTGCACTAGCGAAAGTACAGACCCTAGGCCTCATTTTTAAGCATTGAAATACCGTTTTTGTGCCCATTTACTATTTGCTACCTTGCTGTTTTTATTTATTCAGATTATAAAAATATATTTCTACCATCCATATTACACTTTTATCACCATCTCTTCGCTGAACTAGTGCAACTATACAATTTGCCATTGTATTGGGTGTGTTGGGGACACAAGAGATTTCTTGTATTTGGTTGCAGGGTCCTTTGAGAGAGACCATCTTCATACTACACCTCTCACGGATTGATAAACCTTAGGTCATCCACTTGAGGGAAAATTGCTACTGTCCTACAAAACTCTACGCTTGGAGGCCCAACATGTGTCTACAAGAATAAAGTTGCGTAGTAGACATGAGCACCCCAAAGGCACGTCAATTATTCTCTTAGCCATGTGCAGTGCCCCCCTCCATAGTTTACACTTCCGGTCATAGCGTCGTAGTGTTTAGCGAAGCCCTGCGTGGATCACATCACCATCACCGTCATCACGCTGTTGTGCTGACGAAACTCTCCCTTGACCCTTTGCTGGATCAAGAGTTCGAGGGACGTCATCTAGATGAACATGTGCTGAACTCGGAGGTGTCGTAAGCTCAGTACTAGATTGGTTGGATCGTGAAGACGTTCGACTACATCAACCGTGTTAACCTAATGCTTCCACTTTTGGTCTACGAGGGTACGTGGACACACTCTCCCCCTCTCGTTGCTATGCATCTCCTAGATAGATCTTGCGTGAGTGTAGGAATTTTTTTGAAATTGCATGCTACATTCCCCAATAGTGGCATCCAAGCCAGCTTTATGCGTAGATGATATGAATGAGTAGAACAGAAAGAGTTGTGGGCGATAATAGTCATACTGCTTACCACCAATGTCTTACTTTGATTCGGTGGTATTGTTGGATGAAGCGGCCCGGACCAACATTACATGACCACGTTTCATGAGATCGGTTCTACCGACGTGCTTTGCACACAAGTGGTTGGCGGGTGTCTGTTTCTCCAACTTTAGTTGAATCGAGTTTGACTATGGCTGGTCCTTGTTGAAGGTTAAAACAACACACTTGCTAGAAGCCCGTAGCAGCCACGTAAAACTTGCAACAACAAAGTAGAGGACGTGTAACTTGTTTTTACAGGACATGTTGTGATATGATATGGTCAAGACATGATGTGATATAAGTTATTGTATGAGATGATCATGTTTTCTAAAAGTTACCGGCAACTGGCAGGAGCCTTATATATGGTTGTCGCTTTATTTTTATGAAATGCAATCGCCATGTAATTGCTTTACTTTATCACTAAGCGGTAGCGATAGTTGTAGAAGCAATAGTTGGTGAGACGACAACTATACTACGATGGAGATCAAGGTGTCAAGCCGGTGAAAATGGAGATTATGACGGTGCTTTGGAGATGGAGATCAAAGGCACAAGATGGTGATGGCCATATCATGTCACATATTTTGATTGCATGTGATGTTTATCTTTTAAGCATCTTATTTTTCTTAGTACGGCGGTAGCATTATAAGATGATCCCTCACTAAATTTCAAGGTATAAGTGTTCTCCCTGAGTATGCACCATTGTTACAGTTCGTCGTGCTGAGACACCACGTGATGATCGGGTGTGATAAGCTCTACGTTCATATACAACGGGTGTAAGCCAGTTTTGCACATGCAGAATACTCAGGTTAAACTTGACGAGCCTAGCATATGCAGATATGGCCTCAAAACACTGAGACCGAAAGGTCGAACGTGAATCATAGAGTAGATATGATCAACATAGAGATGTTCACCATTGAAAACTACTCCATCTCACATGATGATCGGACATGGTTTACTTGATATGGATCACGTAATCATTTAGATGACTAGAGGGATGTCTATCTAAGTGGGAGTTATTTAGTAATATGATTAATTGAACTTTAATTTGTCATGAACTTAGTCGTGATAGTTTTTTGCATATCTATGTTGTTGTAGATCAATGGCCCGTTCTACCGCTCCCTTGAATTTTAATGCATTCCTAGAGAAAGCTAAGTTGAAAGATGATGGTAGCAACTACACGGACTGGGTCCATAACTTGAGGATTATCCTCATTGCAAGGCCTACTGCAGGAGCAGATGCTGATGTTATGAACGTCTGGCAAGCTCGATCTGATGACTACTTGATAGTTCAGTGTGCCATGCTTTACACCTTAGAATCGGGACTTCAAAGACATTTTGAACGTCATGGAGCATATGAGATGTTCCAAGAGTTCAAGTTAATATTTCAAGCAAATGCCCGAGTTGAGAGATATGAAGTCTCCAACAAGTTCTATAGCTGCAAGATGGAGGAGAATAGTTCTGTCAGTGAACATATACTCAGAATGTCTGGGTACCATAACCACTTGACTCAACTAGGAGTTAATCTTCCTGATGTAGTGTCATTGACAGAGTTCTTCAATCACTGCCACCAAGCTACAAAGGCTTCGTGATGAAGTATAATATGCAAGGGATGGAAGACACTTCCCAAGCTCTTCGCAATGCTAAAGGCTGCGGAGGTGGAAATCAAGAAGGAGCATCAAGTGTTGATGGTTAACAAGACCACTAGTTTCAAGAAAAGGGGCAAAGGGAAGAAGGGGAAGTTCAAGAAGAATAGCAAGCAAGTTGCTACTCCCGGGAAGAAACCCAAGTCTGGACCTAAGCCTGAAACTAAGTGCTTCTACTGCAAAGGGACTGGTCACTGGAAGCGGAACTGCCCCAAGTATTTGGCGGATAAGAAGGATGGTAAAGTGAAAAGTATATTTGATATACATGTTATTGATGTGTACCTTACTAATGCTCATAGTAGCGCCTGGGTATTTGATACTGGTTCTGTTGCTCCTATTTGCAACTCGAAATAGGGGCTACGGATTAAACGAAGGTTGGCTAAGGACGAGGTGATGATGTGCGTAGGAAATGGTTCCAAGGTCGATGTGATTGCTGTCGGCACGCTACCTCTACATCTACCTTCGGGATTAGTTTTAGACCTGAATAATTGTTATTTGGTGCCAGCGTTGAGCATGAACATTATATCTGGATCTTGTTTGATGCGAGATGGTTATTCATTTAAATCGGAGAATAATGGTTGTTCTATTTATATGAGTAATATCTTTTATGGTCATGCACCCTTGATGAGTGGTCTATTTTTGTTGAATCTTGATCGTAGTGATACACATATTCATAATATTGAAGCCAAAAGATGAAAAGTTAGTAATGATAGTGCAACTTATTTGTGGCATTGCCGATTAGGTCATATTGGTGTAAAGCGCATGAAGAAACTCCATGCTGATGGGCTTTTCGAATCACTTGATTATGAATCACTTGATGCTTGCGAACCATGCCTCATGGGCAAGCTGACAAAGACTCCGTTCTCCGGAACAATGGAACGAGCCACTGACTTATTGGAAATAATACATACCGATGTATGCGGTCCGATGAGTGTTGAGGCTCGTGGCAGGTGTCGTTATTTTCTGACCTTCACAGATGATTTGAGCAGATATGGGTATATCTACTTAATGAAACGTAAGTCTGAAACATTTGAAAAGTTCAAAGGATTTCAAAGTGAAGTGGCAAATCATCGTAACAAGAAAATAAAGTTTCTACTATCTGATCGCGGAGGTGAATATTTGAGTTACAAGTTTGGTCTTCATTTGAAACAATGTGGAATAGTTTCGCAACTCACGCCACCTGGATAACCACATTGTAATGGTGTGTCTGAACGTTGTAACCGTACTTTATTAGATATGGTGCGATCTATGATGTCTCTTGCTGATTTACTGCTATCGTTTTGGGGTTATGCTTTAGAGATGGATGCATTCACATTAAATAGGGCACCATCTAAATCCGTCGAGACGACACCATATGAACTATGGTTTGGCAAGAAACCCAAGTTGTCGTTTCTTAAAGTTTGGGGCTGCGATGCTTATGTGAAAAAGCTTCAACCTAATAAGCTTGAACCCAAATCGGAGAAATGCGTCTTCATAGGATACCCAAAAGAAACTATTGGGTACACCTTCTATCACAGATCCGAAGGCAAGATATTCGTTGCTAAGAATGGATCATTTCTAGAGAAGGAGTTTCTCTCGAAAGAAGTGAGTGGGAGGAAAGTAGAATTTGATGAGGTAATTGTACCTTCTCCCGAATTGGAAAGTAGTTCATCACAGAAATCAGTTCTAGTGATTCCTACCCCAATTAGTGAATATCTAATGATGATGATCATGAAACTTTAGATCAAGTTACTACCGAACCTCGTAGGTCAACCAGAGTACGGTCCTCACCAAAGTGGTACGGTAATCCTATTCTAGAAGTCATGTTACTAGACCATGATGAACCTATGAACTATGAGGAAGCAATGATGAGCCCAAATTCCACGAAATGGCTTGAGGCCATGAAATCTAAGATGGGATCCATGTATGAGAACAAAGTGTGGACTTCGATGGACTTGCCCGATGATCGGCAAGCCATATAAAATAAATGGATCTTCAAGAAGAAGACTGACGCTAACGGTAATGTTACTGTCTACAAAGCTTGACAGGTTGTGAAAGGTTTTTGACAAGTTCAAGGAGTTGACTGCGATGAGACCTTCTTACCCATAGCGATGCTTAAGTCTGTCCGGATCATGTTAGCAATTGCCGCATTTTATGATTATGAAATTTGGCAAATGGATGTCAAAACTGCATTCCTTAATGGATTTCTTAAAGAAGAGTTGTATATGATGCAACCAGAAGGTTTTGTCAATCCAAAAGGTGCTAACAAAGTGTGCAAGCTCCAACGATCCATTTATGGACTGGTGCAAGCCTCTCGGAGTTGTAATATATGCTTTGATAATGTGATCAAAGCATATGGTTTTATATAGACTTTTGGACAAGCCTGTATTGTGGGAGCTCTGTAGCATTTCTAATATTATATGTGGATGACATATTGTTGATTGGAAATAATATAGAATTTCTGGATAGCATAAAAAGATACTTGAATAAGAATTTTTTCAATGAAAGACCTTGGTGAAGCTGCTTATATATTGGGCATCAAGATCTTTAGAGATAGATCTGTTGGAAATATGCCCTAGAGGCAATAATAAAAGGATTATTATTATATTTCCTTGTTCATGATAATTGTCTTTTATTCATGCTATAATTGTATTATCCGGAAATCGTAATATATGTGTGAATACATAGACCACAACATGTCCCTAGTGAGCCTCTAGTTGACTAGCTCGTTGATCAACAGATAGTCATGGTTTCCTGACTATGGACATTGGATGTCATTGATAACGGGATCACATCATTAGAAGAATGATGTGATGGACAAGACCCAATCCTAAGCATAGCACAAGATCGCGTAGTTCGTTTGCTAGAGCTTTTCCAATGTCAAGTATCCTTTCCTTAGACCATGAGATCGTGTAACTCCCGGATACCGTAGGAGTGCTTTGGGTGTACCAAACGTCACAACGTAACAAGGTAACTATAAAGGTGCACTACAGGTATCTCCGAAAGTGTCTGTTGGGTTGACACGGATCGAGACTGGGATTTGTCACTCCGTATGACGGAGAGGTATCTCTGGGCCCACTCGATAATGCATCATCATAATGAGCTCAAAGTGACCAAGTGTCTGGTCACGGGATCATGCATTACGGTACGAGTAAAGTGACTTGCCGGTAACGAGATTGAACGAGGTATTGGGATACCGACGATCGAATCTTGGGCAAGTAATGTACCGATTGACAAAGAGAATTGTATACGGGGTTGCTTGAATCCTCGACATCGTGGTTCATCCGATGAGATCATCGAGGAGCATGTGGGAGCCAACATGGGTATCCAGATCCCGCTGTTGGTTATTGACCGAAGAGCAGTCTCGGTCATGTCTGCGTGTCTCCCGAACCCGTAGGGTCTACACACTTAAGGTTCGGTGATGCTAGGATTGTAAAGATATTAGTATGCAGCAAACCGAAAGTTGTTCGGAGTCCCGGATGAGATCCCGAACGTCACGAGGAGTTCCGGAATGGTCCGGAGGTAAATAATTATATATGGGAAGTCGAGTTTCGGCCATCGGGAAGTTTCGGGGGTTACCGGTATTGTACCGGGACCACCGGGTGGGGCCACCCATCCTGGAGGGCCCCATGGGCTGAAGTGGGAGGGGAACCAGCCCCTGGTGGCCTGGTGCGCCCCCCTGGGCCCCCCTCTGCGCCTAGGGTTGGGAACCCTAGGGGAGGGGGCGCCTCCACTTGCCTTGGGGGGCAAGTTTCCCCCCTTGGCCGCCGCCCCCTAGGAGATCCCATCTCCTAGGGCAGGCGCCCCCCTGGGGTCCCTATATAAAGAGGGGGTTGGGAAGGCAGCCGCACCCTAACACCTGGCGCCTCCCTCCCCCCTTGCTACACCTCTTCCTCCCGTAGTCGCTTGGCGAAGCCCTGCCGGAACCCTGCTGCATCCACCACCACGCCATCGTGCTGCTGGATCTTCATCAACCTATCCTTTCCCCTTGCTGGATCAAGAAGGAGGAGACGTCACGCTGACCGTACGTGTGTTGAATGCAAAGGTGCCGTCCGTTCGGCGCTAGGATCTCCGGTGATTTGGATCACGACAAGTACGACTCCCTCAACCCCGTTCTCTTGAACGCTTTCGCTCGCGATCTACAAGGGTATGTAGATGCACTCCTCTATCTCGTTGCTAGATGAACTCATAGATTGATCTTGGTGAACGTAGGAAATTTTTTATTTTATGCAACGTTCCCCAACAGTGGCATCATGAGCTAGGTCTATGCATAGTTCTCTATTACACGAGTAGAACACAAATTTGTTGTGGGCGTAGATGTTGTCAACTTTCTTGCCACTACTAGTCTTATTTTGCTTCAGCGGTATTGTGGGATGAAGCGGCCCGGACCGAACTTACACGTACGCTTACGTGAGACAGGTTACACCGACTGACATGCACTAGTTGCATAAGGTGGCTAGCGGGTGTCTGTCTCTCCCACTTTAGTTGGAGCGGATTCGATGAAAAGGGTCCTTATGAAGGGTAAATAGAAGTTGACAAATCACGTTGTGGTTATTCGTAGGTAAGAAAACGTTCTTGCTAGAACCCGATTGCAGCCACGTAAAAGATGCAACAACAATTAGAGGACGTCTAACTTGTTTTTGCAGCAATTGCTTTGTGATGTGATATGGCCAAAAGTTGTGATGAATGATATATTGTGATGTATGAGATCATGTTCTTGTAATAGGAATCATGACTTTCATGTCGATGAGTATGACAACCGGCAGGAGCCATAGGAGTTGTCTTAATTGTTGTATGACCTGCATGTCAATCATTTAACGCCATGTAATTACTTTACTTTATTGCTAAACCGGTAGCTATAGTAGTAGAAGTAATAGTTGGCAAGCAACTTCATGGAGACACGATGATGGAGATCATGGTGTCATGCCGGTGACGAAGATGATCATGGAGCCCCGAAGATGGAGATCAAAAGAGCTATATGATATTGGCCATATCATGTCACTACTATATAATTGCATGTGATGTTTATTATGTTTATGCATCTTGTTTACTTAGAACGACGGTAGTAAATAAGATGATCCCTCATAATAATTTCAAGAAAGTGTTCCCCCTAACTGTGCACTGTTGCTAAAGTTCGTCGTTTCGAAGCACCACGTGATGATCAGGTGTGATAGATTCCTACGTTCACATACAACGGGTGTAAGACAGTTTTACACATGCAAAACACTTAGGTTAACTTGACGAGCCTAGCATGTACAAACATGGCTTCGGAACACAGAGACCAAAAGGTCGAACGTGAATCATATAGTAGATACGATCAACATAGTGATGTTCACCGATGATGACTAGTCCGTCTCACGTGATGATCGGACACGGCCTAGTCGACTCGGATCATGTAACACTTAGATGACTAGAGGGATGTCAAATCTGAGTGGGAGTTCATTAAATAATTTGATTAGATGAACTTAATTATCATGAACTTAGTCTAAAATCTTTGCAAAATATGTCTTGTAGATCAAATGGCCAACGCTCATGTCAACATGAACTTCAACGCGTTCCTAGAGAAAACCAAGCTGAAAGATGATGGCAGCAACTATACGGACTGGGTCCGGAACCTGAGGATCATCCTCATAGCTGCCAAGAAAGCATATGTCCTAGAAGGACCGCTAGGTGAAGCACCCATCCCAGAGAACCAAGACGTTATGAACGCTTGGCAGTCACGTGCTGATGATTACTCCCTCGTTCAGTGCGGCATGCTTTACAGCTTAGAATCGGGGCTCCAAAAGCGTTTTGAGCAACACTAAGCATATGAGATGTTCGAGGAGCTGAAAATGGTTTTCCAAGCTCATGCCCGGGTCGAGAGATATGAAGTCTCCGACAAGTTCTATAGTTGTAAGATGGAGGAAAATAGTTCTGTCAGGGAGCACATACTCAAAATGTCTGGGTTACACAACCGCCTGTCCCAGCTGGACATTAACCTCCCGAACGAGGCGGTCATTGACAGAATCCTTCAGTCGCTCCCACTGAGCTACAAGAGCTTTGTGATGAACTATAATATGCAGGGGATGGTGAAAACTATTCCTGAAGTATTTTCAATGCTGAAGTCGGCAGAGGTAGAAATCAAGAAAGAACATCAAGTGTTGATGGTCAATAAAACCACCAAGTTCAAGAAGGGCAAGGGTAAGAAGAACTTCAAGAAGGACGGCAAGGATGTTGCCGCGCCCGGTAAGCCAGTTGCCGGGAAGAAGTCAAGGAATGGACCCAAGCCTGAGACTGCGTGCTTTTATTGCAAAGGGAAGGGTCACTGGAAGCGGAACTGCCCCAAATACTTAGCGGACAAGAAGGCCGGCAACACTAAAGGTATATGTGATATACATGTAATAGATGTGTACCTTACCAGTACTCGTAGTAACTCATGGGTATTTGATACCGGTGCCGTTGCTCATATTTGTAACTCACAGCAGGAGCTGCGGAATAAGCGGAGACTGGCGAAGGACGAGGTGACGATGCGCGTCGGGAATGGTTCCAAGGTCGATGTGATCGCCGTCGGCACGTTACCTCTACATTTACCCACGGGATTAGTTTTAAACCTCAATAATTGTTATTTAGTGCCAAGTTTGAGCATGAACATTGTATCTGGATCTCGTTTAATGCGACATGGCTACTCATTTAAATCCGAGAATAATTGTTGTTCTATTTATATGAGAGATATGTTTTATGGTCATGCCCCGATGGTCAATGGTTTATTCGTAATGAATCTCGAACGTAATGTTACACATATTCATAGTGTGAATACCAAAAGATGTAAAGTTGATAACGATAGTCCCACATACTTGTGGCACTGCCACCTTGGTCACATTGATGTCAAGCGCATGAAGAAGCTCCATGCTGATGGACTTTTAGAGTCTCTCGATTATGAATCATTTGACACATGTGAACCATGCCTCATGGGCAAAATGACCAAGACTCCGTTCTCCGGAACAATGGAGCGAGCAACCAACTTATTGGAAATCATACATACTAATGTGTGCGGTCCAATGAGTGTTGAGGCTCGCAGAGGATAGCGTTATGTTCTCACTCTCACTGATGACTTAAGTAGATATGGGTATGTCTACTTGATGAAACACAAGTCTGAGACCTTTGAAAAGTTCAAGGAATTTCATAATGAAGTAGAGAATCAACGTGACCGAAAGATAAAATTCTTACGATCAGATCGTGGAGGAGAATATTTAAGTCACGAATTTGGTGCGCACTTAAGAAAATGTGGAATCGTTTCACAACTCACGCTGCCTGGAACACCTCAGCGTAATGGTGTGTCCGAACATCGTAATCGCACTCTATTGGATATGGTGCGATCGATGATGTCTCTTACCGATTTACCGCTATCATTTTGGGGATACGCTCTAGAGACAGCTACATTCACTTTAAATAGGGCTCCGTCTAAATCCGTTAAGACGACACTGTATGAATTATGGTTTGGGAAGAAACCTAAGCTGTCGTTTCTAAAAGTTTGGGGATGTGATGCTTATGTCAAGAAACTACAACCTGAAAAGCTCGAACCCAAGTCAGAAAAATGCGTCTTCATAGGATACCCTAAGGAAACCATTGGGTATACCTTCTACCTTAGATCCGAAGGCAAGATCTTTGTTGCCAAGAACGGATCCTTTCTGGAAAAAGAGTTTCTCTCTAAAGGAGTAAGTGGGAGGAAAGTAGAACTCGATGAAGTACTACTTCTTGAACCTGAAAGTAGTGCAGCTCAGGAAAATGTTCCTGTGGTGCCTACACCGACTGGAGAGGAAACTAATGATGATGATCAAGGTACTTCGGATCAAGTTGCTACTGAACTTCGTAGGTCCACAAGGACACGTTCCACGCCAGAGTGGTATGGCAACCCTGTCCTGGAAATCATGTTGTTAGACAACGGTGAACCTTCGAACTATGAAGAAGCGATGGCGGGCCAAGATTCCAACAAATGGTTTGAAGCCATGCAATCCGAGATAGAATCCATGTATGAAAACAAAGTATGGACTTTGACAGACTTGCCCGATGATCGGCGAGCGATAGAAAACAAATGGATCTTTAAGAAGAAGACGGACGCAGATGGTAATATTACCATCTATAAAGCTCGACTTGTCGCTAAGGGTTATCGGCAAGTTCAAGGGGTTGACTACGATGAGACTTTCTCTCCCGTGGCGAAGCTGAAGTCCATCCGAATCATGTTAGCAATTGCCGCATACTATGATTATGAGATATGGAAGATGGACGTCAAAACGGCATTCCTTAACGGCTATCTTAAGGAAGAACTGTATATGATGCAGCCGGAAGGTTTTGTCGATCCTAAGAATGCTAACAAGGTATGCAAGCTCCAGCGATCCATTTATGGGCTGGTGCAAGCATCTCGGATTTGGAACATTCGCTTTAATGAGATGATTAAAGCGTTTGGGTTTATGCAGACTTGTGGAGAAGCCTGCGTTTACAAGAAAGTGAGTGGGAGCTCTGTAGCATTTCTCATATTATATGTAGATGACATACTTTTGATGGGAAATGATATAGAACTTTTGGACAACATTAAGGCCTACTTGAATAAGTGTTTTTCAATGAAGGACCTTGGAGAAGCTGCTTACATATTAGGCATCAAGATCTATAGGGATAGATCGAGACGCCTCATAGGTCTTTCACAAAGCACATACCTTGATAAGATATTGAAGAAGTTCAAAATGGATCAGTCCAAGAAAGGGTTCTTGCCTGTATTGCAAGGTGTGAGATTGAGCTCGGCTCAATGCCCGACCACGGCAAAAGATAAAGAAGATATGAGTGTCATCCCATATGCCTCAGCCATAGGATCTATTATGTATGTCATGTTGTGTACCAGACCTGATGTAAACCTTGCCGTAAGTTTGGTAGGAAGGTACCAAAGTAATCCCGGCAAAGAACACTGGACAGCGGTCAAGAATATCCTGAAGTACCTGAAAAGGACAAAGGACATGTTTCTCATTTATGGAGGTGACGAAGGGCTCGTCATAAAGGGTTACGTCGACGCTAGCTTCGACACAGATCTGGATGACTCTAAGTCACAAACCGGATACGTGTATATGTTGAATCGTGGAGCAGTAAGCTGGTGCAGTTGCAAGCAGAGCGTCGTGGCGGGATCTACATGTGAAGCGGAGTACATGGCAGCCTCGGAGGCAGCACATGAAGCAATATGGATGAAGGAGTTCATCACCGACCTAGGAGTCATACCCAATGCGTCAGGGCCAATCACTCTCTTCTGTGACAACACTGGAGCTATTGCCCTTGCCAAGGAGCCCAAGTTTCACAAGAAGACCAGGCACATCAAGCGTCGTTTCAACTCCATCCGTAAAAATGTTCAAGATGGAGACATAGATATTTGCAAAGTACATATGGATCTGAATGTCGCACATCCGTTGACTAAACCTCTTCCGCGAGCAAAACATGATCAACACCAGAACTCTATGGGTGTTCGATTCATCACAATGTAACTAGATTATTGACTCTAGTGCAAGTGGGAGACTGTTGGAAATATGCCCTAGAGGCAATAATAAAAGGATTATTATTATATTTCCTTGTTCATGATAATTGTCTTTTATTCATGCTATAATTGTATTATCCGGAAATCGTAATACACGTGTGAATACATAGACCACAACATGTCCCTAGTGAGCCTCTAGTTGACTAGCTCGTTAATCAACAGATAGTCATGGTTTCCTGACTATGGACATTGGATGTCATTGATAACGGGATTACATCATTAGGAGAATGATGTGATGGACAAGACCCAATCCTAAGCATAGCACTAGATCGTGTAGTTCGTTTGCTAGAGCTTTTCCAATGTCAAGTATCCTTTCCTTAGACCATGAGATCATGGAACTCCCGGATACCGTAGGAGTGCTTTGGGTGTACCAAACGTCACAACGTAACTGGGTGACTATAAAGGTGCACTACAGGTATCTCCGAAAGTGTCTGTTGGGTTGACACGGATCGAGACTGGGATTTGTCACTCCGTATGACGGAGAGGTATCTCTGGGCCCACTCGGTAATGCATCATCATATTGAGCTCAAAGTGACCAAGTGTCTGGTCACGGGATCATGCATTACGGTATGAGTAAAGTGACTTGCCGGTAACGAGATTGAACGAGGTATTGGGATACCGACGATCGAATCTCGGGCAAGTAACGTACCGATTGACAAAGGGAATTGTATACGGGGTTGCTTGAATCCTCAACATCATGGTTCATCTGATGAGATCGTCGAGGAGCATGTGGGATCCAACATGGGTATCCAGCTCCCGCTGTTGGTTATTGACCGGAGAGCAGTCTCGGTCATGTCTGCGTGTCTCCCGAACCCGTAGGGTCTACACACTTAAGGTTCGGTGACGCTAGGGTTGTAAAGATATTAGTATGCAGCAAACCGAAAGTTGTTCGGAGTCCCGATGAGATCCCGGACGTCACGAGGAGTTCCGGAATGGTCCGGAGGTAAAGAATTATATATGGAAAGTTGAGTTTCGGCCATCGGGAAAGTTTCGGGGGTTACCGGTATTGTGTCGAGACCACCGGAAGGGTCCCGGGGGTCCACCGGGTGGGGCCACCCATCCCGGAAGTCCCCATGGGCTGAAGTGGGAGGGGAACTAGCCCTTGGTGGGCTGGTGCGCCCCCCCTGGGCCCCCCGCTGCGCCTAGGGTTGGGAACCCTAGGGGAGGGGGCGCCTCCACTTGCCTAGGGGGGCAAGTTTCCCCCCTTGGACGCGGCCCCCTAGGAAATCCCATCTCCTAGGGTTGGCACCCCCCCTGGGGTCCCTATATAAAGGGGGGTGGGAGGGCGGCCGCACCCTGACACCTGGCGCCCCCCTCCCCCCCTTGCTACGCCTCTTCCTCCCGTAGTCGCTTGCGAAGCCCTGCTGGAACCCTGCTGCATCCACCACCACGCCGTCGTGCTGCTGGATCTTCATCAACCTCTCCTTTCCCCTTGCTGGATCAAGAAGGAGGAGATGTCACGCTGACCGTACGTGTGTTGAACGCGGAGGTGCCGTCCGTTCGGCGCTAGGATCTCCGGTGATTTGGATCATGACAAGTACGACTCCCTCAACCCCGTTCTCTTGAACGCTTCCGCTCGTGATCTACAAGGGTATGTAGATGCACTCCTCTCTCTTGTTGCTAGATGAACTCATAGATTGATCTTGGTGAACGTAGGAAAAATTTTATTTTATGCAACGTTCTCCAACAAGATCAAGACGCTTAACTGGACTTTCACAAAGCACATACCTTGATAAAGTTTTGAAGAAGTTCAAAATGGATCAGTCAAAGAAAGGGTTCTTGCCTGTGTTACAAGGTGTGAAGTTGAGTCAGACTCAATGCCCGACCACTACAGAAGATTGAGAGAAAATGAAAGTCACTCCCTATGCCTCAGCCATAGGTTCTATCATGTATGCAATGCAGTGTACTAGACCTGATGTGTGCCTTTCTATAAGTTTAGCAGGAAGGTACCAAAGTAATCCAGGAGTGGATCATTGGACAGTGGTCAAGAACATCCTGAAATACCTGAAAAGGACTAAGGATATGTTTCTCGTTTATGGAGGTGACAAAGAGCTTTTCGTAAATGGTTACATCAATGCGAGCTTTGACACTGATCTGGATGACTCTAAGTCACAAACCGGATACGTATTTATATTGAATGGTGCAGCTGTCAGTTGGTGTAGTTCCAAACAAAGCATCATGGCGGGATCTACGTGTGAAGCGGAGTACATAGCTGCTTCTGAAGCAGCAAATGAAGGAGTCTGGATGAAGGAGTTCATATACGATCTAGGTGTAATACCTAGTGCATCGGATCCAATGAAAATCTTTTGTGACAACACTGGAGCAATTGCCTTGGCAAAGGAATCCAAATTTCACAAGAGAACCAAACACATCAAGAGACGCTTCAACTCCATCCGCGATCAATTCAAGGAGGGAGACATAGAGATTTGCAAGATACATACGGATCTGAATGTTGCAGACCCATTGACTAAGCCTCTTCCATGAGCAAAACATGATCAGCACCAAGACTCCATGGGTGTTAGAATCATTACTATATAATCTAGATTATTAACTCTAGTGCAACTAGGAGACTGAAGGAAATATGCCCTAGAGGCAATAATAAAGTTGTTATCTATATTTCCTTATATCATGATAAATGTTTATTATTCATGCTAGAATTGTATTAACCAGAAACTTAGTACATGTGTGAGTACATAAACAAAACAAAGTGTCCCTAGTATGCCTCTACGACTAGCTCGTTAATCAAAGATGGTTATATTTCCTGACCATAGACATGTGTTGTCATTTGATGAATGGGATCACATCATTAGAGAATGATGTGATGGACAAGACCCATCCGTTAGCTTTACAATGATCGTTAAGTTTTATTGCTATTGCTTTCTTCATGACTTATACATGTTCCTCTGACTATGAGATTATGCAACTCCCGAATACCGGAGGAACACCTTGTGTGCTATCAAACGTCACAACATAACTGGGTGATTATAAAGATGCTCTATATGTGTCTCTGAAGGTGTTTGTTGGGTTGGCATAGATCGAGATTAGGATTTGTCACTCCGTTTATCGGAGAGGTATCTCTGGGCCCTCTTGGTAATGCTCATCACTATAAGGCTTGCAAGCAATGTGACTAATGAGTTATTTACGGGATGATGCATTATGGAACGAGTAAAGAGACTTGCCGGTAACGAGATTGAACTAGGTATGAAGATACCAACGATCGAATCTCGGGCAAGTAACATACTGATGACAAAGGGAATAACATATGTTGTTATGTGGTTTGACCGATACAGATCTTCCTAGAATATGTAGGAACCAATATGAGCATCTAGGTTCTGCTATTGGTTATTGATCAGAGATGTGTCTCGACCATGTCTACATAGTTCTCGAACCCATAGGGTCCGCACGCTTAATGTTCGATGATGATTTTTATTATGAGTTATGTGTTTTGGTGACCGAAGTTTGTTCGGAGTCCCAGATCACGGACATGACGAGGAGTCTCGAAATGGTCTAGAGGTAAATATTCATATATTGGAAGGTAGTATTCGGACATCGGAATAGTTTCGAGTGGTTCCGGTATTTTACCGGAGTACCGTGGGGTTACCGGAACCCCCCGGGGAAGTATTGGGCCTACATGGGCCTTAGTGGAGAGAGAGGAGGCCCACAAGGGGTGGCCGCGCCCCCCATGGCAGTCCAAATTGGACTAGGGGAGGGGGTAGAGCCCCCCTTTCCCTCTCCCTCTCCCTCTTCTTCCTTTTCCCTCTGGTGGAAGAAAGGAAAGGGGGGGTGAATCCTACCAGGAGTGGAGTCCTAGTAGGACTCCCCCCATGGCGTGCCCCTCCTGGCCGTCGGCCTCCTCCTCTCCTCCTTTATATATGGGGGTGGGGGCACCCCAAAGGCACATCAATGGTTCTCTTAGCCATGTGTGGTGCTCCCCTCCACAGTTCACACTTCCGGTCATAGCGTCATAGTGCTTAGGCGAAGCCTTGCATGGATCACATCACCATCACCGTCATCACGCCGTCGTGCTGACGAAACTCTCCCTCGACCCTCTACTGGATCAAGAGTTTGAGGGATGTCATCGAGCTGAACGTGTGCTGAACTCGGAGGTGTCGTACGTTCGGTACTAGATTAGTTGGATCGTGAAGACGTTCGACTAAATCAACAGCGTTAACCTAACACTTCCGCTTTCGGTCTACGAGGGTACGTGGACACACTCTCCCCCTCTCATTGATATGCATCTCCTAGATAGATCTTGCGTGAGCGTAGGAATTTTTTGGAAATCGCATGCTACGTTCCCCAACAAAGATCTATCCATGAATATTATTTGAGTTTTATCTGAACTCTTTTATGCATGATTCTTATAGCCTCGTATTTCTTCTTCGATTTATTGGTTTGGTCTGGCCAACTAGATTGATTTATCTTGCCACGGGAAGATGTGCTTTGTGATGGGTTTGATCTTGCGATGCTCAATCTCAGTGATAGAGGGAGACATGACACGCGTGTATTTTTGCTATTAAGGGTAAAAAGATGGGGTTTATTCATACGTGAGTTTATCTTGTCTACAGCATGTCATGTTGCCTAATGCATTACTCCGTTTTTCCATGAACTTAATACACTAGATGCATGCTGGATAGCAGTTGATGCGTCGAGTAATAGTAGTAGATGCAGGATCGTTTCGGTCTACTAATCTTGGATGTGATGCCTATATACATGATCACTGCCTTGGATATCATCATAATTATTTGCTTTTCTGTCAGTTGCCCAACAATAATTTATTTACCCATCGTATGATATTTTCTCGAGAGAAGCCTCTAGTGAAAACTATGGCCCCCGGGTCTATTTTCTATCATATATTAAAACCAAAAATACCTTGCGGCAATTTTCCTTTATTTAATTTATTTTGTGTTTTAGTTAGATCTATTTATCAAATCTCATACAATTTAATATATCTCAATACCATTGAGGGATTGTCAATGCCTTTACGCGTTGGGTTGCAAGTATTTGTTGTTTGTGTGCATGTGTTGTTTACATAGTGTTGCTGGGTTCTCCTACTGGATTGATAACCTTGGTTTCATAATGGAGGGAAATACTTACCTCTGTGGTGCTGCATCATCTCCTCCTCTTCGGGGAAATACCAACGCATATTACAAGTAGCAACCATCAAATGGATTTGCAAGCACTGGTACCGTAAGGTGCTATACAAACGGTTTTTAGCCCCTTTCCGCAACAACATTTGGAACCGTCGCCAATTGAGTGTGGGCGATGGGGGGGGGGTCCTTCCCACACGATCCAGAAACCGTCGGGGATGGGTGAGCGGCTAATGACATTCACCATAGAATAAACGTATGAGAAGCCGCCCCAGTCCCACATGTTACATCTCGACATTACGTTTCTGATCAGAGAGACATCCCAAACGATTACGCCGCTATAGTCATGTGAAAAAGGTGGACATTAACATTTAATCTGCCAATATGTTTGTGATAGGTACGTTATCGCACACGGTTCAAGAATGTAAAATGGGTGTGGTGCCTCTACTAACGCCAACATGTACATTTTCATAATTGTGTGTGATTGGTATTCCTATCACACACGCACACTGGTTTGAAATGTTTGCCATATTACCATGAATCACAGACGCATATGAGACGAAACCGTGTGTGCGGCCGTCGGACATCGCAAATGTTTCACGTCAAAGAACCATATGTTTTCTTTTTTCATCGCACAAGCTGTTTTCTTTCTAACCGTGTGCACATTATTTTATTCGCTCCCGTACATTTTTTTGGCTGAAATTTATTATTCGAATCGGAAATTTTGAAATATGAAACGTGCTATTCAAATTCTCAGCACAATGGTTCAACAATGAATCCATAAATAAAATTGTCAGCACAGTATGTTCAGTAAATACAGGATTAGACAACAATTAACTATGATGAACCACAATATTTACAGGTGGTAAAGGTGAAGAGACAAGTGTAAATCATTTTGACTGCCGATGGTGTTGAAGAAGCGGAATGCCCATAATGTGCCTTCCTGCATGCCATAGGCACGAACAACTTTTGTCCAACCCCTTGTGACGATCGCCCACCCATCCTTCGCCGCCTTCAGGAAGACTTCTAGAGCATTATCATGGTAGAATGAATTATATACTTTAACCTTAGTTGCCTCCACTCGGTCATGTAGTTTGCAAGGTAATCATCAGTAAATAGCTTCGGCAACCACTGAAAAGAGAAAAATATCAGATCATGAGGTATAATAGAGTAACTTGTTGTGGGCAGGGGGACAAGGCAACATATTACTTACCATCATAAAGTTCACTGTTGTCTTGGACAAAGGGTAAATAAAGAGCTTAATTCCCATCACCCGTTTCTTTCGCCTAACAATCTTTCTTAGTTTTCTCACTTGATGCTTGTTCATGAATATCTCATTGCCCCATACGCAAAATGGATCGAAGCGTGGATCAGTATCGCTCATATATGTACCTACAAGCAACCAGTAAATGTTAGAAGCTAAACTGAGATTGGACAAATGATGTAAAATACAACTACCTACATTCCTAAGTACAAATATTTTAAGACATTTCAATATGAACTACATACGGGTGTATATAGAATTATAGATATAGTTTAGATTAGAATATAGATTCACTCATTTTGCTCCTTATGTAGTCTATATTGGAATCTCTAAAAATACTTAAATTTAGGAATAGATGGTGTATAAGACATGGGATGCAGCTAACCTCGATGGCAAACAACAACATCACCCATTGTAGCCCTGTGTAAGTACATGGAAAGCCAATGTTAACTACAACAGGGTTAACATCCACCAAAAATAGCAAATGGTAATAAAATGGCAACATATGTAGTAATATCTTCATTGCGAAAGAGTAGCACGGTAGCAAAGGGACGGATTAAAAATGGATACAACTGTTAATTGCAACAGGCTTAACAACATCCTAATTCATGTCTTCTAAGTTTGTAGCCATTGAAATACAAATGTTAATTGCAACAAGCTTAATGGCAATTGAAACCGGTACTGATAAAAATGCAATTGGCAGAGTTAAACATCACAAGGCAGGTGCTGCCAGAGCAGTTAATGGCCCAGCTATCTATAAAAAGGTAGGGAAAATAGCTAAAATGTATTAGGCATGTTTACTACAAGATGCTTAAGACATCGACCGTACAAAACATAGCCATTAATTACAACTGGTATTGGTAAGATTGAACTGGTGAGTTTATACTTGGTAAGTCATGAGAGGTAGTTGTTGGGGCACTTCATCTTGGCCAGAGCCCGCCCAAAGTTAGCAGCGACGGAGTCGAGCTGTTCCTCCAGGTCGAAGCGTGGATCAGTGCCCCCGACATGTGTACCTACAAGAAGCAAGTCAATGTTAGAAGCCAAACTGCAATTGCACAAATGATGTAAAATACTGTAAGACATGGGATGCAGCTAACCTCGACGGCAAACAACAACATCGCCCGTTATGGCCCTGCGTAAGTACATGGATAGGCATGTTAAGTACAATAGGGTTAGAATCCACCAAAAATAGCAAATGGGCAGCATATGTAGTATATCTTCATTGCGGAGAGTAGC
This sequence comes from Triticum dicoccoides, assembly GCF_002162155.2. Classification (NCBI taxonomy): domain Eukaryota; kingdom Viridiplantae; phylum Streptophyta; class Magnoliopsida; order Poales; family Poaceae; genus Triticum; species Triticum dicoccoides. The sequence continues at coordinate 612,084,746 of NC_041391.1, read as the reverse complement.
ATGGTAGCAAACGGTCAGATTAAAAAATGGATACAACTGTTGATTGCAACAGGCTTAACAGCATCCTAAGTCATGTTTTGTAAGTTTGTAGCCATTGAAATACAACTATTTAAAAATGGATTCAATTGTTAATTGCAACAGGCTAATAGCCATTGAAACCGGTACTGATAAAAATGCAATTGGCAGAGTTAAACATCACAAGGCAGGTGATGCCAGAGCAGATAATGGCCCAGTTGTCTATAAAAGGGTAGGGAAAGTAGCAAAAACATGTTGGGCATGTTTACTAGAACATGCTTAATACATCGACCATACAAAACATAGACATTAATTGCAACTGGTATTGATAAGATTGAACTGGTGAGTACATACTTGGTAAGTCCTGAGAGGTAGTTGCTGGGGCACTTCATCTTGGCCAGAGCCTGCCCAAAGCCAGCGGCGGCGGAGGCGAGTTGTTCCTCTGGGTCGAAGCGTGGATCAGTGCCACTGACAGGTGTACATACAGGCAACTAGTAAATGGTAGAAATTAAACTGCAATTGCACAAATGATGTGAAATACTGTAAGACATGGGATGCATCTAACCTCGACGGCAAACAACAGCATCGGCCGTTATGACCCTGCGTAAGTACATAGACAAGCATGTTAAGTACAACAGGGTTAGCATCCACCAAAAATAGCAAATGGGCAGCATCTCTAGTAATATCCTAAGTCATGTATTGTAAGTTTGTTGTTGGTATTGGTGAAATTGAACTGGACAGTTAATACTTGAACATCACACAGTGTGCAGTACCGAAATAAAAAAGGCACGAACATGCTTAATACATCAACCGTACAAAACATAGCCATTACAAGTGGTATTGATAAGATTTAGTTGGTCAAATCATACTTGTTAAGTCTTGGGGGGTAGTCGTCGGGGCACTTCTTCTGGGCCAGAGCCTGCACCATGTCCGCAGCGGCGGAGGCGAGGTGTTCCTCCAGGTTAACACGCACAGCGGCCATCGTGCCATGGACTGCCATCAGCTCCTCGACCCCCACATGATATGTGGTTGGGCTTGCACGACAATGCTCTGGAGGTAGGGCGGTGGGGATTTGGAGGCCTGAGGATGTTTCACAGGCGCCATTTAAGCAATAAGGTCGGGGACATGATAGAGATCGGTGGGTTACCTAACTGAATCCAAGCAGAACGTAGATGTGGTTGAAGCTACGGTTGCGGCGGCGGTGGATTGAGCTGCCGGTAGGGCAAGGCGCGCGGGGGGGAGGTGGGGTGGGAGATACTAAGGAAATTTGATGGGTGGGGATGTGGTTGGACGAATAAATTCTGAAATCGCGCGCCTAATGAAAATTTCGCTGCGAAACTTGAAACTTGGGTGGGGGAAACACACAATGCAGACGAAGCGCGTAAAGTACTCGTGTGCGAGAAAACAGAAAATTGGCAGATCCCATCTTCAAAAAAATGTACACGTGTAGTCGATTTTTCTCAGTCAATGGTACGCCTGATTTATTAGGAACCATCGCACAGGTAACTGACTTATGGATCATTAACGCAAAAAAACACACACGGGTACGGCATAGAAACTGTGTGCTTTGTGATCTTCTAATGATTAACGCAAAAAAATGCACATGGGCACACATGCTAATCAACGCTCAAAGCCCTCAAAGAATGCTCTTACCGACATTGTACGTTAATACTACAAATTTAAAGTACTACTGGTAATTTGCTCTAATACTACAAACTTAAACTACTTCTCACATGCTGTTGGGGCATGCTGGCCAAATGCCGGCGTTCTCCTTCCCGGCCTTGTAGGCGGCAGCCCACCGTGCTTCGATCTCTGCCAAGCTCTCCTCACCACAGCGTGCGGCCTCTTCTTTCTTGCGGCGGCGGGACTCTCTTTTCTTGACTGCTTTCTGCCTTTTCCGATCCTCCTGTGCGGCTTTGGCCGCCTCTAGATCCACCGCCCATTCGGCCATGCCAGCCTCAAAGTCCGCCCACGTAACTGTGTGGCCGCCACCAGCGATGAACTCGGCATGGCGATATGCCATCGCTTCCTTACCATGTGTGCGGTCGCGGGCGGCGAGGAACGCGGCGCGGCGGGATGCCATCGCTTCCTTACCAGTTACTATGCGTCGTGGTGCCATGAACGATGCTTGGAGAGAGCTCTGGGACGAAGGGGCCGGGCAACCGTACAGTGCGGTGGTTTTTAAGATCTCAACGACAAACGACAAAGGAAATGTGGCTTCCCTTACAATTTTGCTCGTTCATTATCGCACATGGTTCATCTCCGTCGCTTCCGGAAACAGTGTGCACTGAGGCTATTGTGTGTTGCGTTATGATTGGCCGGAACCCCAGCCACGCGGATCGCGCGTATGCACCGTAGGATGCGCCGTGATCGAACAGTAATCCATGTCCCTCACATCACATCCGTGCAGCTGTTGCAGGATTGGATTTATATGTGCCAAATGCCTAGAAAATGCACATAATCCCCTAAATATGGTAAATGAGCCCGAGAAAATGCCAAATTTGAACACGGTGATTTGCAGGGTGTATGTTCTTTGTAGAAAAAAAACTCCAGGGAAAAGAACAAAGAAAAATTTGATTCCCCTTCAATCTTGGTGATTTCCCCCTCGAAATCATAGAACTTCCCCGGCGATGGTTCGATTTATGAAGGGCGTGCATGACGACATAAGCCAAACCTTCTCAAATTTTTACTAGGGCATGGTGAGATCATACCATGGCACCATGCCAGGAATTATATTTTTCAAGCATTTATTTCATTTTTTTCTATATTGAAAACCCAATAAACAAACGTCTGTGGTTGACTATTGCCACACATTTCATCAAAATATCTGTCCATTCCTTGTAAAAGGCAGAATTTATTAAATGGCACGAGCATCATTTTCCAGGCCATTCTTGTGCACGCTTTCATGCACCGATTGTTTGAACTTGAATTATGTGCATTAATGCCTATAAAATGCACATAATCCCCTAAATATGGTAAATGAACCCGGAAAGGTGTCAAATTTGAACGCGGTGATTTGCAGGGTGTATGTTCATCGTAGAAAAAAAAACTCATGGACAAAGGACAAAGGTAATTTGGACCCCCCCCCCTTCAATATTGGTGATTTCCCCCTCGAAACTATGAAACTTCCTCGGTGATGGTTCGATTTATGAAAGGCGTGCATGACGACATAAGGAAAACATTCTCAAAATTTTACCAGGGCACGGTGAGGCCATACCATGGCACCGCGCCAGGCGTCATGTTTTCCAAGCATGTATTTCATTTTTGTATAGTTGTTAACCCAGTAAATGACGCGTTTATGGTTGACTATTGCCACACATTTCCTTGAAATATCAGCCCATTCCTTGTAAAAGGCATGAGAATGTACTAAATAGCACGAGCATGGTTTTCCAGACCGTTCTTGTGTTCCTTTTCATGCACTGATTGTTCGAATTTGAATTATGTGCATTAATGCCTAGAAAATTCAAATAATCCCCTAAATATGGTAAATGAGCTCGGAAAAATGTCAAATTTGAACACGTTGCATCTGAGGCAGTATGTTGATCATTGGAAAAAACTGAATGACAAACTAGGACGGAAATTTGGATTCCCCTTCAATCTTGGTGATTTCCCTCTCGAAAGCATGGAACTTCCTCGGTGATGGTTCGATTTATGAAGGGCATGCATGACGACATTAATCAACCTTTCTCAGCTTTTAACCAGGGCACGGTGAGGCCATACCATGATGGAACCATGCCAGGCATCATGTTTTTCAAGCACATATTTCATTTTTCTATAGTTGCTAACCCAGTAAATGACGCGTTTAGGTTGACTATTGCCACACATTCCCTTGAAGTCTCTGCCCATTCCCTGTAAAAGGTTTGAGAATTTACTAAATACCATGAGTATGGTTTTTCTAGACCGTTCGTGTGCACCTTTTCATGCACCTATTGTTTGGATTTGAATTATGTGGATTAATGCCTAAAAATGCGCGCAATCCCCTAATATGGTAAATGAGCCCGAAAAAATGCCAAATTTGAGCACGTTGCATTCGAGGGGGTATGTTGATTGTAGAAAAAACTGAATGACAAGCTAGGAAGGAAATTTGGATTCCCGACCCCTTCAATATTGCTGATTCCCCTCGAAACCATGAATTTTCCTTGGTGATGGTTCGGTTTATGAATGGCGTGCATGACGACTTAAGACAAACATTCTCAATTTTTTACCAGGGCATGGTGAGGCCATACCATGGCACCATGCGAGGGGTCATGTTTTCCAAGTATGTATTTCATTTTTGTATAGTACCCAGTAAACACATTTCCTTGAAATATCTGTCCATTCCTTGTAAAAGGCATGCGAATTTACTAAATAGCACGACCATGGTTTTCCAGACCGTTCTCGTGCACCTTTTGAAGCATTGATTGTTTGAATTTGAATTATGTGCATTAATGCCTAGAAAATGCACATAATCCCCTAAATATTGTAAATGAACCCGGAAAAGTGCCAAATTTGAACACGGTGATTAGCAGGGTTTATGTTCATCGTATAAAAAACTTCATGGACAAAGGACAAAGGAAATTTGGATTCCCATTGAATCTCGGTGATTTACTATCGCACACGATTCATCTCCATCGCCTCTGCGAACCGTGTGTGTTCACTCAGACATGCAAAAGGAAAAACAAAACCCTCGCCCCCTTCGTCCCCACCCACTCGCCACGGACTCCTCCGCAACTCTCCACCTCATCAACTTCTATCGCAGCGGCCACCCTAAGCTCGACGACGCTGTTGTCGGCGGGCGGATGTCGCGCTCCAAACGGCACGGGATTTCGCCCCTACCGCTTTTCGCCGCCTATCTACACCGACATTCTAGACTCTAGTCGACTGGGGTTTTCTGTGGGATTGGGCTGGGGATTTTTCTCATGGAGAAGGTAATCAACTTAGTGAAACATTCACTCATCTCTTATCGTAGTCCGTCCATCGCTGTTCGTGGGTGTTCATTCATGTGTCCACAGTGCAAGCACAAATCGGGCAAGTGTGGTCGCGGCTAGTCGAAAACGAAGTTCTATCTCACCATTCCAGATGACTTCAGGGAGCGCTCGGTATGTTCAATCTCAACCTACCATAGTCGGCATGGCCTAAATTTGTGAACATATACCGTCTGTTGCTACATTATCTATATATTTGCATCAAATCTTTGTTACATTATCTATTTTTAATTATATATTTTTGTACTTTGCTTTCATCTATATATTGCTCTGTTCTATCGGTTACTACCACATTTGCATCTTGCTCTGTTATTTCAATATATCTAATTTACTATCTTAATTTTCATTTTAAGCAGTACATCCCTTGCTTTGCAAGAACATCAGTAGAAGGAAATCTTAGGCTTTACTTTGTTAATGACTTCCAGGGTGTCATATTGACACAGCATGGACATACAATGATGGTTAGCGTAAAACTTGATAAAGATGGTCACTCCTATTTTAATGCGGACCTTTGAAGAAAAATGTCTAAGTGTTATGAACTAAAAGCTGGCAATAAAACTCTAGTGCGTGCACCATAGTCTGGCCTAATTAACATGGATGTTTACTTCCCCAACGTCATCAACCGATGAAAGTCTGATCGAGGTTAGTGTCCTTTCAACTTTCTCCATGTTGTCATATTACTTAGCAAAATCGGGGTATTTGTTCTGACTAATTGATCACTATTTAAGCAAACAATTGTAATTTCATTTTCTAACTCCGTTCCTAGGCAGTAACAAATTTTATTTACCAAATTATGTGCATTATATATTCTTCTGCCATGTTCGAAATAAATAATACCTTTCTACCTTTTAAGCAGGATATGTTGGATGCATAGTGAACGATCTGTATGTTACTAAGCGTACCAAATTTCACTGGAAGGACTTGAAGCATGTCATAAACTTTGTTGATAATCTGACAGAGATAGCATAGCGTATGAACGCTGGATTTTGGATGGGATTAATTATACCTATGGTGCACACATTGAACAAGACCAATTGTGTGCACAAAACGCTGGTAAAAAGTCTTATTTTAATGTTGATGCTCATAAACTATATATATCTCCAACGATATGTTACAAATGGTTTTTATTCTACATTTCAACAGAAATTACCCACTATAGCAGTTCCTGATTCGATTTCCCGGCCTAGTCGAATTACACTTGTGCCTGCTAATAACGCCAAAGTGATTGCAAGGTACTGCATCTCCCGCAGAAATGGAACCATTCAAATTAACAAGTTCTCGCTTGTCGTGGCAATGCATCCATATTGGAAAATTGGAGACACTGTTCTACTCATGCTATACCAAGGCACATGAGGGCTCTTCCTTTTCATTGACGAGATGCCGAGTCACTATGATCAAGCTGCTTCCAGCGGATAGTTGTGGTTGTTGGCCCTCAGCCTCTTAAAATGTGCTAGCTGTTATTGTGTTAAGTATGTAGATATGGACCATATGGTTGTTGGCCGTTAGCCTCTTAAAATGTGATAGTTGCTATTATGTTAAGTATCTAGATATGGACCATATGATTGTCAAAATCGTGTTACGATGATCCTCCTTTTGTCAAATAGTGTAACCACTATATATATGTTACTCAAATGCTGTTAGCCAAGTTCTCAAATTTTCATGGAAAGTATTAGTATCGTACACAGTTCTTTAAGTTTAAGCATGTGCCCGATGTCCAGAAGGCATTTGCATATTAACTGTCCATATTGCAAATTCACACACATGTTAACATAAGGAAATGTATGTGTAACTTACTAATCATCGCACACGAGTAATAGCAGACGCATCATGTGCGATACTCCTAGCCACTGCAAGTAACTAGTTTGCATTTCAAAGTTTTTTGTAGACACAGAATCGCACACGAACTTACTGTATTAACCATCTGTGTTGTAATTTCTCATCGCAAACAGTTCATCCGAGTCGGCTGTTTGCCACATATCACACACATCTTGTTTACAGGTCTCATTTGTTTTCTTTTGTCTCATCGCAAACAGTTCATCCATGTGAACTGTATGCCGCATATCACACACATCTTGTTAAGTTGAACCGTTTCTGTTGTGTTCCTTAATCAATAACAGTTCGTCTGAGTGAACCGTATGCCGTATATCACACACACCTTAATCTGGCTAACCGTTTCGGTTACACTTCCTAATAGCAAATAGTTCATCGGAGCGAACTGTATGTCATATATCGCACACACATTGATATGGTTGTCCGTTTCTGTTGTTTTGCCTCATGGCAAACAATTCGAATGGACTAACCGTGTGCTCTGCATCGCACACGTAACAAAAATCTGAACCGTGTTTGATAGCTCCGCCATTGCAAACGTTTTACACCTTTTTTGACGGTTCTTTTACACCACCGGGTCTCTGATCGTAGTGACGCGTTAGCAGCAACCTGCAGTAGTGAAGATATAACATAGCTTGTCATCTTTTGCCGAGTTAAGGACCACTCCAGCCCCCGCGCCAGCTAGCATTTTGGAACCATCAAAGTACATGATCTAGTGAGAAGGGGCGGTGACCAAGATGACAGAGAGGTTCGAGGACATCTTGGTGAAGAATGAGGAGGCATGTGTCAAGCGCTCCGACACCAAAGAGGCATGTAAGAATGATAAGTTTAACATCTTGATCACGGCGACCGATAAGAAGCTCAAGCTTGAAGAGAAAAAGACCAAACTCGAAGAGAAGAAGGTTGAGATCGTAGCCCCTTCAGAGGATTCAAAGATGTGGACCTTGCAGATGGAGGAGTTGGATGAGGATGCAAAGATGATCGTGCAAGCTGACCATCTTAGGATGTTAAAGCGCTTGAAGAATCAGCTGAAGACGGCGGAGAAGGAGGCGGCCGAGAAGGAGGCGGTCTAGAAGAAAGCGGATGGCGAGGAGAAGGTGGTGGCGGCAGAGTGAGCTTAGAGGCTCGGATAGCCGGTCTGGCAGGGAAAAATCCATATGCCAAACTGAGATTCTTTTGTGATTGGGTATGCAAACACTATGCATTTTTGGCTCTTTTTGGTTGTGATTGGACGCTATGCATTTGAAATTCAAATTGCTGGTATCTAGGCAGACGTTTACCTGTCCACGGACATATACAATGTCCGATTTAGGAGCGAGGGGATGCCTTAAACCCGGGCAAACGTCGGGCCAGGCCGGGTTTCGGGCCGGGCTTGTAAAAGCCCGACCTTCATTTCCCAAGCCCGAGCTCGGCCCGAAGCCCGAAATACTCCCTGTTTTCAAGCCCGAGCCCGGCCCGAAATCAAGCCCGAAGCCCGAAAGCCCGGCCCGAACACTGTTTTTTAGTGTATGCACGTGCAAGCCCGACCCGAAGCCCGAAAGCCCGGCCCGAAATACATAAAAAATGAAGCCCGAGCCCGGCCCGAACTATCTTCCGGGCTGCAACACAAGGCCCGAGCCCGGCCCGAACGTCAAGCCCGACCCGTCCCGGCCCGGGTTTTTCGGGCCGGGCTCGGGCCGGGTCGTCGGGCCGGGCTGCCCATGCCCAGGTTTAGGATGCCCTGTAGGTGTCTGCAAGCATTGCTCTAGAGACACGCTACAGCAGCACTGTTTCTTTTTCATGGGCATATTGTAGTTATGTTAGATTTGGGTACTGGCAGACGGCAATTAATGGAACCTCGTCTCCACGACCACATCAAAGAACAAATTAACACATTAATTGCACACACTCACAAGGTGACCTATATATAAGAGCACGGCCTTCATCCTGGGCTAGCCTTGCTAGTTCATACTTATTTCATAACAGTCCGAGCTGCACAACCGCGGCACAAACCAGAGCAAAGCTAGCCCACGCCGCCGGCGCGAGCCCGGCGGCGCCATTGTACGAGTAGAACGGCATGGTGCCCGGGGTCACCGGTGTCAGCGGCGTCGCGCCAGGCGTGGTGCCCGTGCACGCTGGAGACGTCGGCGTCGTGTATGGCGTTGTAGGGGTCGTGTACGGCGTGGTCGGCGTCGTCGTCGTCGGGGTCGGGCTCGTGTACGGTGTGGTCGGGGTGGGCATCGGCGTTGTCGGCGAGGAGCCAGAGCCGGAGCCGGAGCCGGATACGGTCACCTCGAGCTTCATGCCGCCAGCGCAGTGGCCTGCGATGGTGCAGATAAAGTAGTGCTTTCCGCCGGTCTTGAGGGGCACGGTGGTCGCGCCGCTGCCGTCGGAGCCGACCGCGTTGGCCGCCGCGCACGCCAGGTAGTCGGCCGCGCTCACCTCCGCCACTGTGTGCAGGCCCTTGGCGTAGTTGAACACTAGAACAGGGCAGACACATGTTAAACCATAACCAGTCACATGATTAACGGCACGTATGTACTCACGAAGAAACTAAAAGTCTTACCGAGACTGTCGCCGACTTTGAAAGTGTTGCCACTGGCCCAGGTGGTGTAGTCGACGCCGATCGTCCAGCCGGACTTGCCACCGACGGTGAAGCTGGTGGCGGCCGCCGGGAAGGCACGGGCGACGAGGAGCAGCGCCACCAGGACCCAGCAGGAACCGGCGCCGGAAGCCATCGTGACTGATAGACCAAACCAAGATGAACCGTAAATCTTCTCTCAGGTGCTAGCTTTTTTTTGAAACGGACTCAGGTGCTAGCTTTCGTTAACAGAGGAGATATGATATGCTGCTGCGTTGCACTTGGATGAGAAGAAGAGACGCGGGAAACGTGGCGCTTATATAACAGCATCGACCGCAACGTGCAGTTGGTGGGCAATGGGCTTTCTTTTCACCGGGTGTGCGGGAACGAATATATATGTCGAGCAACTTTACCTATGAGGAAATGCAATGAAAATGCTTTTGCTTATATATGCTAATTATTGAACGGCTGGCCCTGTTCATGCCAACAACCGATCAGATTTCCATGATGGTGTTGCAAAAGGCATGTTCCCATCATGATGAAAGGACTACATCAAATCCCGTGTATTCATAAACATTTGGTGATCAGCTCGTTTAATTTGAACCACCTAGCTCGATCTTTTTACTAACAATTCTTTCTAACAGAAAAAAAATCAGATGAAAAAAATATCTGAGTCCACTAGAGGACTAGACTACACGACTTTTTATACTTGTAGTTAAAATTTGCGGGTGGTCAAAGTATTCTCCAACCATGAATCAGAACGGGTGGCCCTGATTGCACTTCACCTGTTCTTTTACAGGATGCCCTGCTAGGAGATACGCATATATCAATTAGTGACACCTTTGTAGCTTTGAGGCCGGCTATTCCGTCCTTTTTAGGTGCGGCTTCTTTTCACATGATATATACTAGCAATCGGCCAAAGTGAAGTGAATCTAGTTGTGTGCGCGGCCGGGCCAGCCGGCCGGCCGATCGACCCGACGGCGTTGTGGAATCTGATTTACCCCTTCACATGGAGATCGGGTCATATCGGCTAGCCAGACCACCTAACCTTCGGACAACGACTTCACACTGGCAGCTTGCGTACGTTTCAAGGTGGCGAGAGTAGACACAGTTTGTCTCCTGTGAGTGAAATGGGATCATTTAACTTGCTTAGACGTCGGATCTCTGTGATTTTGAGGTGAAATGAATCGATCGAATGAGTGGTTAGGCAACAACGACGGAACGGTCGACGCGTGCATCATTCAGGATGGCGTGAGCCGGAACACGGCTGCTCTTGGATGCATGAGTGCATGACGACGAGATTAGACCGTGATCCGGACCATTGACATCCAACAAACTAGTACTATACCGCCCCTCAAAAAAAAAACTAGTACTATACGGATGATGGGGGAGAAACTGCCGCTCGCCTACCGAGCATGGCCGTGCAGGTTTTGCACGACGGGGAATCTACGCGAGCAGCAGATTGGACTGATCATATCATATGTACAGGGTGCCTACCGACATCGTGCTATACTACTACTCCAGAGATTGTGGCCCAGGCGCGGAACCGCGTCTGCTTTCTGAACCGCGCTGGTCCTAGGTTCCTTTTGATTTGAGGTTCACACACTCCGGATCACGGGGCTTTGGGTTTGCACGCAGCCTCGATCCCGGCCAGCGAGGCGGCCGGTCGGCGCCGTCGCCGTGGTCGCTTTAATTTCCTGCCCGCTTCCGGTGCCGCGGGTTCCGCGCGCGGCCGGAGCAAAGGTCGGCGGCAGGGCGGACTACATGGGAACACGTCGGCCCTCGCGGTCGCGGGCGGCACGGGCCGAGCTAGCGCGGTTTCACTGCAGGCGATTAGACAAACACGCTTGCGCACTACTGCAGATTAAAATCGATTCACGGAGGTGAGCACCAAAGTCCTATGGCTACTCATATGTCAAGAGATTCCTATCAGATCTTGAGCTATCCAATCCAGTTATGTCTGAGCCGACCCCACGTGTGGTGCAAAGAACGAACCCCGGCTCGATCCTGGTTACCACCTCCCAGCGGCACATCTGATAATCCAACCTTACAACGCGCTTTTTCGAGAGCTTGTGAGCCTGAAGCCCCAACACAGTACGAGATTTTTTTTTTCAAAACGGGGAATGACCTCGGCCTCTGCATCATCATGATGCACACAGCCACACACAGTACGAGATAGCTTGTGACGGATGATTTCAACTAAATTTATCGTGCCCGTGACAAAAATCACACAAATGTTGACTATGGCCGCCTTGTGCGTTTTCGAAATACTCTCAACTCCTGTGAGCTAAAAGAGATTCACCGTAAAACAGAAAATTTTATGTGGGGAAATGAGCATGCCAACCCGACCTTAAACAAATTAGATAGTTTTTCTGGATGTAAACTGGGATGTTGACTTTTGCTCACATCCTCCATGCACTATCGTCCTCGCTCTCTGATCTGTCCACTCCTCTTGGCCTCCTGGCCTATGGCAAGGGACCTAAGCGACAAAAAACTTTCCATTTTTTGGATCAAGATGCCTAACTTCAAGAAGTCCAAGATGCCTCGCATGAAGAGATGACCCATATTGAGCCATACCAAGTGCTTCAGAAGCTTAAAAGAACAAGCCAATGCCTGCGGACCTGGAGCAAGTCTATCTTCTCTAACTACGAAGTCCAACTCCACATGGCCCTCGAGATCATCCTCTGGCTTAACGTCGTGCAAGAGCTAAGGCCACTCAGCCCGACCGAGTGGAACATTAAAATGAAAAGTGGTGGCCTTGGTGGTCCTTGAGCGGGCAAGGAAGAGATAAGGCTCACGAATTACATTGCTCAAAGAGGGAGGAAGAACTTTATTCACTGACTTGAACACGATAATGGTTGGGTCACGAATCATGATCACGAGAAAGAGATTATCTGCGCGCCAAGGACTTCAGTTGGGCTTGCGTCCAGTAGTCGACAATAGATATCTCTGAGTTAGGTGCTTTGATCATCGAGGAGGAGGTATGGGCAGCCATCAATGATCTTCCCGGTGATAAACCACCGGGCATCGATGGCTTCACTGGAGCTTTTTTCAAATAATGTTGGGACATCATCAAGCTGAAAATTATGAAAGTGATCAACAGCTTCTCAACCCTCCACATTTCCAGCCTTCACTGGCTCAACTCGGCCAATATTGCTCTCATCTCAAAAAAAGATGGGGCGGAGGACATATCCGGCTTGAAACCCATAAGTCGCATCCATGCGGTTGTGAAGATCATTGCCAAGATGATGCTCACTTGTCGCACCCCTCACATGCCAAATATTGCTTCCAATACGCAAAGTGCATTCATTAAGAAAAGAAGCATCCACGATAACTTTATGTATGTCCGCAACTTGGCTCGTCGATTTCACCGCAACAAATCTCCAATCTTGCTCTTCAAGTTAGACATCAGGAAAGCTTTCTACTCGGTTAGATAGGACCACTTGATGTATTTATTGAGACACCACCACTTACCAAGCCGATTCCGCGACTAGATATCCGCTCTCCTATACACAGCCTCCTCCAGAGTTCCTCTCAATGGTATTGCAGGTGACCCCTTTATGCATGTTCGTGGTCTATGGTAGGGGGTCCTCTCTCCCCTTCGTTTTTGTCCTCACCATTGACTCGCTTCATCACATCCTCGCCAAGACAACCGATCAAGGCAAGCTCCACGCCCTCCGAGGCAACCTAATTCGGGCATGTGTGTATGCGGATGATGATGCCATCTTTGTTGCACCAATCAAGGAGGATACCCATTTCCGCGCATCGACACTCTGCTCCTTTGCTGATGTTACTGGCTTGGTCATCAACTGGAAAAAAAGTCTTGTGGTGCCCATTAGTTGTGCCAACATCGATATTGATGACATCCTGCAGGCCTTCTTGGCAGTCCGGACCACCGTCCCATGGGATATCTTGTCTTCCCCTATCGGTTATGAGAATAAAGCGCATTCACTTTCAGTACTTAGAGGACAAGGTGGCTAGCAAACTCCCCCCCTGGTCGCCATGCATGTGGCCACCCCAGGACTCATTATCTTGGTCAAAGTCGTCCTTACGACCATTGCTATATATCACCTCACACCTCTTGACCTCCCTGTTGAAGTTAGGAAAAATATTGATAGCATGATACGCGCCTATCTTTGGGCAGGCTGCGATAAGATGACAGGAAGCAAGTGTAAGGTTAATTGGGACCTCATCTGCAAGCCCAAGGTTCATGGAGGTCTATGTGTGCTCAACCTTGAGAAGTTTTCTACCGCTCCACGTCTCCATTGGGTGTGGTTCGAGTGGGTTGACCCACCAAAAACATGAGTTCAGATAGGAACGCCTTGCACGGATGGTGGCAAGGATCTTTTTACGGCGGCCACTAGGGTGACCATGGTGATAGTGAAAAGGCTAAATTATGAGAATCCTCTTGGCTAAATGGTATTCGTCCCAAAGACATTGCGCTTAAGATTTTCGAGATTTCAAAAAGGAAAGTGTGCGTGGTTAGCAAGACTCTTGAAAACAATTCTTGGATCCGCCAGATTGACACCCAACAGGGCATCACCTTGACACATATCCATGAGTTTGCTAACCTTTGGGAGATGATCACATGTGTTACTCTAAGCCAAGATAGGCAAGACACCATTTCCTGGAAATTAACATCTAGTGGAGAGTACTCGACATCCTCGGCGTACTTGGTGCAATTTGCGGGGCTCACCTGCAGTGCCAACACTACCACGATCTGGAAGATGTAGGCTCCTCTGAAATGCAAATTATTTACCTGGTTAATACTCTAGAACCGCGTTTGGACGACGGATCGCCTGACTCGGTGGGGATGGCCTAATTGTGACCTTTGCCCCCTCTTCAAGCAAGTGCAAGAGTCTGCTGCCCACCTTGTTTTCCAATGTAGATTCTCTGTCCGAGTTTTGAATGAGATCACCACTTGTCTTGGCATTCACGACTACTTTTCAATGTCTTGGCGGCATGAAGATTCGGTTCGAGCTTGGTGACAAAAGGTGGTGAGTGCTGCTAGTCATAACAGAATGGTCATTGCTTTTATTATGATGCTTGTCTTATGGGAAATCTGGAAGGAGCGAAATGCAAGATTTTGTAGCAACACGGCTGGATCAACCACCATCACCATCATGAAAATTAAAGAGGAAGCCCATCTTTGGGCGTTGGTAGGAGCCAAGCATTTGAGGATTATTATGTCGTGAGAGTGGACCTTTCTTTTTTTGCCACTTTGTGTTGTATGTCTAAACCTTTCCTTAATTAATAAAAATGGCAAGTCTTTTGCCTTATTAAAAAAGGTATCATAGATATTGAGTTAGGCACACTTGGTCGAGCTAGCACCGTTATCAAGGAGATCAATGAAACGAGAGGAGATTTTATTCATGAAGGGCGTTCCTCTAATATGGAGGCACACAACCTAGAGAAACATGCGTAATACCTGTAAACTTGATTATTGATCAATAAAGTGAACCATGTTTCCCCTAAAAAAGGCACGTCCGAACACTGATGGGCAAGGAGTTTGTTGACGGCATGCAACTTTCGTGCATTAGTTTTTTTAGTGATCCACACCTACCTCCATTAAATATTTTTAGCAATCCCGTAAAGCTTTATTATTCATCAACAAAATTTACAGGAACTGAGATGGGATCAAAGGTTAGTTGAGTGTTCGGCTTACTCGAAAATTTGGGTTGGCTAACTCAGGTTAAAAGTATTTCGGGTTTCAAAATTGACACCTAATTTTTTTCCAAAGTACTCGACAATTTGGGTGCCTGGAATTTTTGGTCCAGGTTTGGGTAAACCAGAAATACACAACAGTGAAGAAAAATGACAGCAAAAGGCCATGCTTGCACATCATTTTTGCAACATTTTGGCACACTTTGGCATAAGTTTGACAGCATAACTAGAAATGACAACAAAATATACAACATTTTTGCAGCAAATGAGTGAATAACAACATAGCGAATTTTTTTACTGGGATGAAATAATTATTTCAAGGTATTTAGGAACCTCGGATATTGTGAGTGCTAACCCGAATTTCCCGAATAAATTTCGGGTTTCCAAAAGTGCTATCATGTAATGTTTGAGTTTTTGGAGTTTGATCATGGGGTATATGTTTTTATGCCTGTCATGAATCATAGGGAAGGTCTGTGGACAGGATCTGTTGCACGCATTGGTCTGCACACGTACTTTGTGCGCCGCACATCTGCACGTCTGCACCGCGAAAGTTGGTTGGTCTCCTGAATGGCTTAGCCCTTGATTACTTTATGGTATCATTCATGCATGATTTTGTCACACATTGCATGCTCCACCGACCACATTCTTCCATGCCTTTTCATTTGACTTTCAATTTTAAATCTCATGTATCTTTTGAACTGGAAGTCTCGCTTGCATGTTTGTGTTCCTTGCGAGGAGGGCTTTTAAACATGATCACTCTGGATTACATTTTAATTTTTTTTAAGGTTTCGTTGAGTTTAGAATATTAAAAAATGTATCATTCTTTTCCATATCTTGTGGTATAACTTGGGTAAGCTTGTCTTACTTGTGTTTGCTTGAATCATTCATTTCCAAATCTTGCGATATATAAGCTTGTATTGCTTACATGTGGTTCTTAATTACCTTGAGTGCTTATCTTGTTTCAAACAAGTAGTTTGTTCATTTAGTTGATCCTAATATATTATGATTTATGCTTGAAAAGTATTCAGCTAGTTTATTTCCGCATTAGGATAAAGCCAAATATGTAAAGTTTTAGTTACTCCTATTCACCCCTTCATCTAGGCAATGTATTGGTCATTTCAGATGGATTAACCTCGTGGATGACAGTGGAGAAGTCTTCATGCACGTACCCCTAAGGACCAGCGTCCCACAACCACAATTATAGCCATTTACCCATTAAATCAAATTGAAGCGCTTCAAACCAAATCTCTTTTTTTGTTCACACAACGAGAAATCCTAACCTCGATACCCAAGGAGACGACTAGAATCTACGTTGGAGCTCCGTCGACTCTATCCCAACGGACAAACTCGAGGAGGATCAGAGCCCGGAAGATTAGCTTGAAGATGAAGCATCGTCATCCACCCAAATGCTTCCCCTACGAGAGAAAAAAAAACTAACCTAAAACCAATAGCAGCGTATTAACAGCTGATGTCGAAAAGTGAGTCACTAGAACATATCGACTTGGATCCAGTTGAAGGCCTTGTTCCAAAGACCATGTTGAGCAAACCTTTGAGAGATCAAATATGTAAAAATTTGGAATGACCACATGTACAATAACATTGCCTATTTTGATGATTAGTGCACATCATGCAAGAAAACTAGACATGAACTTGTGGGTAATTGTAGCATTTTATCGGCGGGCTAATTGATAGAAATACAAACTCGAAAATTTTGACTAAGTAATACCTTGTATGTTGTATATAATAGCATGTGTGTATCTATGTCACCTGTTAATTATGAAACTTGATGGAGAAGATTCATGCCTGACAAAGAAGAGAACAAAGAAATGAGCGATGAAGAGCGTGAACGTGGGAGCGAATTCGAGAGAAGAACACTTGACAATACCTTATGAGCTCATACGCTCTAAGATAACCTATTTAGTTATTACTCCCTCTGTAAAGAATATAAGACCTTTTAGATTACTAAAGTAGTTTTTTAGATGAACCTATTTAGTTATTACTATGCTTGACATTTGTACACTATAAACTCACGATATTTATTTTACCAGTATGTTGTAGAACCTTCTAGTATCATATATCTAAAAGTAGAAAAATGGGCATAACATGTATGGACATGGTACGGTACATCTAACTGGCAAGAAATAAAAAGTAGAGGAAGTTGGTTTGTCTTTTTGTTTTCCTATTTTACATAGATTTAGAAAGAACTCAACTCCGTGAGATTGCTTTAAATGTATGCTTCCAATTTTGTAAATACTAACATAATTTCCACGATAACGTCTAGTTAAACTTCAGTACTCCTGTAATGACATACATTAAAATCATATAAGATGGACCATTATATTTATTGTCCTATGGTACATCTAAAATTTATGGGTGAATGTTGCATCAATAAATAATTTAAAATTTAGGGACAAAAAATCTATAATAAGTAAAAAATGTTCAATATAAATAGATAATAACGAGTTGGCTTACCCCAATACGGCCTAAAACAATATCAGCTCATAGACATGTGAGGACAATTATAAAATTACATATTTACTTTCAAATAAAGATGTTCATAATAAGTAAAAATGTTCAGTAAGTTGAATGTGCTTTGCACCTAAGAAATAAAGATGACACCCTAATAATGAATGATATGCTCAGAACAGAATAATTATTGACATGTTATATATTTAGTTGGGTTTACAAAACTTATTTTTACTTTTAAATTGAAACACATAATCGAGTTTGTCCATAAAGTATTTATGTGACATAATCGTACATACTTGTTTGAAATGTTTTAGGAAAAAACTGGAAATAAATCAATAATAATAGTAAACAAGTGGGATACTTTCAAGCTTAAAAAATGTCCAAAGACCAGCAACAAAAATATATGCATGAAAGAAATCTTGGATCTTAATTGCAGAATCGCGTGCTATGAAGTCAACAAAACTGAATTAGATAACACAGAACTTATTTTCTTAATAGACGTCTCACTTCGAATGCATTGTCAAGAGTGGTTTTGCACATAGGGACTATTATTAAATATCTTACTGAACAAATTATTTCTAGTACGTTCAAATAGAACATGCAGAGTTGTAGTCAAATATTTTGCAATATGAATAAACAAATAAAGTAACTATTATAATTTAGTATATGTGTTGTTCATTTGACACCACAATTTTCATAAATTCTCTCAAGCTTTGAAATGTTTTAGTCATTGCACGTTGCCTAAAGAAACCTTTACCATTCCTCTAAAATTTGAGATGATGAGCATTAGAGCGTGAAGCATCTCTCTAGCGAGTTTTTCCTAGCTTACTGGTATTGGTAGAATTTCTACCTTCGCGTACAAAAATGTTAGTGGTACTGCTGCGTAGATCAATTGGACAGTAGCGCTGTCATATCGCTTACAAAAATATTACTCGTAGTGGAGTCTGGGACGGGCCCAGTCAAGCTAAAAAGAATCAATTCCTTGGATTCGTCTAGAACATCTTGGGCAGAAGTACAAGTGTCTAGAAAAATCGCCTAGCTTCTTCCACATAACTGGATCAGCGTTGGTGTCAGACCAGCTGCTCGTGGCAGCAGAGGCGAATCCGGCGCACGCTAGCCGTAGGATTCTTAGAGTTGGTGGCTGATGAATGGTAGATGTCAGCATGTTTTGGCAAAAATCAACGGCTGCAAATACTCCAACGACATCTTGGCAGGAAAATTGAGGGGGAGGTGGTGAATCCAAACTTGAAACTGCTACACTATAATAGTAGAGATAGAGATTGTGAACAGTAAAGTACAAACCGGTGTTTCCTTTGTTCAATCTTAATAATGATTATGTTTATATTCACTTACTACAACATTAGAAACAAATATAACTCGATATACCTTTATTGCATGAAAGTTTAACGATATTCATCAAAGACATTTTTTTGCGGGAATCTTTTTTTGCGGGAATTCACATATTTCAAATAAATATACTTCACTCTGAATTAGCTATTGTGTTTTCATTGTCCCTTTCATCATAATTTCACTACTGAAAGTGTATGCTCAAAACAACAACACTAACAATTACAATTGTAATAATAATAATAATAATAATAATAATAATAATAATAATAATAATAATAATAATAATAATAATAATAATAATAATAATAATAATAATAATAATAATAATAATAATATGATGATGATGATAAGTAGAAGCTAAATGAGTCGCTTATTGGCGCAACCCACTAGGACACGGTCATTAAAATTGCATTTAAAGCGAAAACATTTCAATTGATATCTTTAGTAAACTATATATTAGAAACCAATTTAATAATTCAAGCAAAAAATTGATCCAATTTTTATTTTTGGTCATACAACTGGCGAGATTTTTCATGTATAAAAATGAAATGTTCACGCCACTAGTGAAAAATGTTCCATACAATAACAACAAGTTGTGTAATGTTTTTTTTAGAATAACAACAAGTTGTGTAATGTTTTTTTTATGTTCCATGCAACAATGATATGTTATAATTTTTCATTATGATGTGAAACATTCATGCATTTAAAAACAAAAGTTTGAGACTTTAAAAATATGTTCACATATCTCATAAGAGGTGTTGATTTATTCTCAAAATGAGTTCATGGCCTCAAACAAAATGTTCACATACTTTTCAAAAGCATACATTTAAAAAAGCAACAAAAATATATCGAGTTATATGAAAAATAAATGTTCATGGCCTCAATCAAAATGTTCACATACTTTAATTTTTTATTTATTTACAGCGAGAAAACATGATAAAACTATAAATAAATGTTACAGAAATAAAATAATAAAGGAAAGTTAAAGTAATATAGGATTTTAAAAAAAATTGAAAGTAATATGGGAAAACAAACAAAAAATAATGAAGAATAAAAACACAAAAAAAACAGAAACGGGAAAAATGATCCTGTTCTTGGGTTGTCGCAACTGCAACCAACCTTCAGGGGTGTGATGTTGTGGTAGCCCACGGGCTCTTGTTGATAGGCGGTGCTGTTAGACAGGGCAGCCTGTTTGTCATGTTGGGTCGTTTCTACCATGGTGCAAGTTTGGGGCTGGATTGCGCTGACCAGCAGGGCGCGGTCCGACTAGACGTGTGAAGACGAGAGTTTGACCAGACAGTCACCGACGGCGTTGTTATGCTGTTATATCTTCAGTCTGCAAATAAATTTGAAGCAACTTTTGCAAGAGGTACCCTTTGATTAAGGCTTTTGTAGGCAACCTGTTTGTCTTTTTGGGCTCAATACCATAGTGTAAGTTTGGGGCCGCGCCGACAGCCTTGCGCTGACCAGTAGGGTGCGGCCCGACCGCGAGTTATGTATCACTCGTTGCAAGTCGTATTAGCTCTCACCTAAAATGTGACGATCTAGGCCGACCCAATACTCTAATTGCACGTGATTTTTTTTTCACTCTTTTGTATCGGTATTCCTTAGGTTTTCTTTGATTTTCTCTTGTTTTTTTTCTTGCTTTTTATTTGGTTTTCTTTATTTCTTTCTTCTTCTTTTTCCTTTTTTCAACACATGTGCGTTTTCTCTTACACATTATACAATTTTGCTATACATCAGGAAAAAATTGTTTATAAAAGTTAAACAGTTTTAAATACATGTTTACATTTTTTCAAATGTATGCTTTGGTATCTGATTTTTTTTTCATGCACATTATACATTTTTATACATCTAAAAGATTTTTATATGCTTTTAATATTTTTATGATACATGATTAATATTTTTTAAAGAAATTTTTTGAACATTTTTTAATATGTGTTAAACATTTTTCATATATACGTTAAAACTTTTTAAAACTATGCAAACACTTTTTAAAATGTCAAAAACATGTTTTTGAAACATGTGAACATTTTATGAAATGTAACATACATTTTTTTGAATTCCACTAAGATTATATTTGGAACTCAACAAACATCTTTTAAAATTGTATAACATTTTTCAAAAATATCACATACTCCCTCCGTTCCAAAATAGTTAGTACTAAAGTTAGTATAAAATTGGGTTATCTATTTTGAAACGGAGGGAGTACATTTTTTGAAACATGTGAACATTTTCTGAAATGGCACATATATTTGTTTGAATGGAACAAAGATTTTTTAAATGTTGAGCCAACATTTTCTTACACTACACGAACATTTTTCAAATGTACATTGAACAATTTTAAAAAATTAACTAAAATATTTTTATAACATATGTATTTTGTATTTTCTCAAAAAATATGAGTAAAGGAAAAAAAGAAAATAAAGACACGTGTGTAACATCAGTGTGACAATAAATTTCTTTTTTTGATCAGTTGCGTACCAACGGTAATAATATGTTGAGGTCACCGGAGAGCTCTCTGCTCCAAGGACACTATCTAGCGTGAGCCGAACACCGAGCGCCACGCACATGATAACGACAGTGGCTTCTTGCACCGCGACTTGAATGGCGAACAGTTGCGCTCGTCTCCTTTGCCAGCTGAATCCGCTCTCACTTTTCTCTTCGTAGGCCACATTGTTAAGCGAGCCCGACCGGCCGAATGCACGGCACGGCACGGCACGCCACTCTGCAGAATGTGTGAGACTATATTCCCCTCCTGAGCCTGAATGGTCCGCGGCATGTACCGCTTGCACGGGTTGCTGGCAGGTCTTGGCGCCGCACAGAGAGCGGATGTTGATGGCCTGTTTGTTTGGTCCAGGTGAACAGTAGAGGCAGGTCAGGCGGACGCCATGCCAACGCTGGAGCCCGTAGAGAATAGAGTCGGGGGTGCTCTGTCTGCCTGCCTCTCGGCACAAGATGGATCGGCATTGAGGACGCGTCGTCGACCCCTTGGCTGGCCAGTTGGGGTTGTTGCCAACGCATCTGAGTTTGAGCCCTGGCTCAGACGCACGATGCTCGCGGAATTTTTTTATAAAAAAAATGCCAACGAGGGTTAGCCCCCCGTGTTATAGGAAACTTATCTGAGGCCAGAGCACCACACGATTCGAGGGAAGCGGCGTATCCTTGACGACTCCGTACAAGGGAAGCCTATCGAGAAAGCTGTCGCACACTTGCCGCTCTGCGTGGGAATCATCGTGCCCCCGCGATATGTCGCCTTGCCAGTTAAAGAAATTGTCGTACAGTTCAACACCTCGTCGGGCATTTTTTTGAATGCATTCAAAATAATGAGCCACCAACCGTCATCACAACACAGCCAACGCCACCACGGCAGAGGACAATCGGTCACACGTCTCCACTCTTCATCCCATAGCAAGGAAGAACTTCATTCGCCGTCTCAAACACAATAATGGTTGGGTCACACACCATGACCACAAGAAAGAAATTATCCAGCAACACTTTTCTAAGGCCATTGGGAAGGGCCCTCCGCGCGCCAAGGACTTCAACTGGGATTGCATTCTGCATTCGGCTTTTGACCTTGCAGAGCTAGGCAATCCCTTCACCGAGGAGGAGGTCCAGGCAGCCATCAATAATCTTTCCGGTGATAAGGCATCGGGGCCAGATGGCTTCAGTGGAGTGTTTTTCAAGGAATGTTGGGACATCATAAAGCCGAATATTATGAGAGTAATCAAAAATTTCTCAATTGTCCACATCTCCAACCTCCACTGGCTCAACTCGGAAATATTGCCCTCATTTCAAAGAAAGATGGGGCGGAGGACATCTCCAACTTTAGGCCCATAAGTTCTCATCCATGCGGTTGCGAAGATCGAAGATCATTGCATATATGATGGCCACACGTCTCGCTCCTCACATGTTCAACCTCGTGTCCAATACGCAAAGTGCTTTCATCAAGAAAAGGAGCATACATGATAACTTTATGGATGTCCGAAACTTGGCACGTCGATTTCACCGCAACAAATCACCGACCTTGCTCTTCAAGCTAGACATCAAGACATCGCTTGACTCGGTTAGATGGGACTACTTGATGGATTTATTGAGACATCATCATTTCCCAAGCCGCTTTCGAGACTAGATCTCTGCCCTTTTATACACGGCCTCGTCCAGAGTTCAGCTAAATGGGGTGGTGGGGGACCCCATTTCGCATGGATGTGGACTTAGGCAGGGGGACCCCCTATCCCCCTCCTTTTTGTCCTGGCCATTAACTCGCTCCATCACATCCTAGCTAAGGTGACTGATCAAGGCAAGCTACACCCCCTCCGAGGTAACCCCATCCAGGTTTCCCTGTATGCGGACGATGTGGTCATCTTTGTTGCTCCTATCAAGGAGGATATCCAGTTCTTGGCATCCACGCTCGGCTCATTTGGTGAAGTTACCGGTTTGGTCACCAGCTATAACAAAAGTCATGTGGCTCCCATCCACTGTGCCTGTTGGGAAACATAGCATGTAATTTCAAAAAAAATCCTACGCTCAGGCAAGATCTATCTAGGAATGCATAGCAACAAGAGGGGGAGAGTGTGTCCACGTACCCTCGTAGACCGAAAGCGGAAGCATTTACTTAACACGGTTGATGTAGTCGAACGTCTTCTCGTTCCGACCGATCGAGTACCGAACGTATGGCACCTCCGAGTTCTGCACACGTTCAACGCGATGTCGTCCCTTGAGATCTTGATCCAGCAAAGGGTCGAGGAAGTAGATGAGTTCCGTCTTCACGATGGCATGGTGACAGTGATGGTGATGTGATCCGCGCAGGGCTTCGCCTAAGCACCGCGAGAATATGACCGGAGGCGTAAACTGTGGAGGGGGGCGCAGCACACGACTTGGAACAATTGTTGTGTGTTCTAGCCCTCCCCCCGGCGTATATAAAGGAGGGAGGGAGAGGAGGCCGGCCCTAGGCGCGCCCCTGAGTAGGAGGAGTCCTACTTGGGGTCCTAGTAGGATTCGGCCAGCCATTCCTTTTATCGGAGGGGGAAAGGGGGGAGGAGAGGGAGAAGGAGAAGGAAAGGGGGGGCGCCCCCTCCCCTAGTCCAATTTGGACTTCTCCCTTATGGGTGTTGGGGAACGTTGCAGAAAATAAAAAAATTCTATGCTTCACCAAGATCAATCTATGAGTTCATCTAGCAACGAGAGAGAGGAGTGCATCTACATACCCTTGTAGATCGCGAGCAGAAGCGTTCAAGAGAACGGGGTTGAGGGAGTCATACTCGTCGTGATCCAAATCACCGATGATCCTAGTGCTGAACGGACAGCACCTCCGCGTTCAACACACGTACGGTTGGGGAAGACGTCTCCTCCTTCTTGATCCAGCAAGGGGGAAGGAGAGGTTGATGGAGATCCAGCAGCACGACGGCGTGGTGGTGGATGCAGCAGCGATCTCGGTAGGGCTTTGCCAAGCTTCAGCGAGAGGGAGAGGTGGTGCATGGGGAGAGGGAGGCGCCAAGAGCATGGTGCCGCTGCCCTCCCTCCCCCCCCTCTTTATATAGGGCCCCTAGGGGGCGCCGGCCCTAGGAGATGCAATCTCCAAGGGGGGGGGGCGTGATGACCCACAAGTATAGGGGATCTATCGTAGTCCTTTCGATAAGTAAGAGTGTCGAACCCAACGAGGAGCAGAAGGAAATGATAAGCGGTTTTCAGCAAGGTATTCTCTGCAAGTACTGAAATAAATGGTAACAGATAGTTTTGTGATAAGATAAATTGTAACGAGCAACAAGTAAATAAAGTAAATACGGTGCAGCAAGGTGGCCCAATCCTTTTTGTAGCAAAGGACAAGCCTAGACAAACTATTATAATAGGAAAAGCGCTCCCGAGGACACATGAGAATATCGTCAAGCTAGTTTTCATCACGCTCATATGATTTGCGTTCGGTACTTTAATAATTTGATATGTGGGTGGACCAGTGCTTGGGTACTGCCCTTACTTGGACAAGCATCCCACTTATGATTAACCTCTATTGCAAGCATCCGCAACTACAACAAAAGTATTAAGGTAAACCTAACCATAGCATGAAACATTATCCAAATCAGCCCCTTACGAAGCAACGCATAAACTAGGGTTTAAGCTTCTGTCACTCTAGCAACCCATCATCTACTTATTACTTCCCAATGCCTTCCTCTAGGCCCAAATAATGATGAAGTGTTATGTAGTCGACGTTCACATAACACCACTAGAGGTTAGACAACATACATCTCGTCAAAATATCGAACGAATACCAAATTCACATGACTACTAATAGCAAGACTTCTCCCTTGTCCTCAGGAACAAACGTAATTACTCACAAAGCATATTCATGTTCATAATCAAAGGGGTAATAATATGCATAAAGGATCTGAACATATGATCTTCCACCAAATAAACCAACTAGCATCAACTACAAAGAGTAATCAACACTACTAGTAACCTACTAGCACCAATCCCGGACTTGGAGACAAGAATTGGATACAAGAGATGAACTAGGGTTTGGAGATGAGATGGTGCTGGTGAAGATGTTGATGGAGATTTCCCTCTCCCGATGAGAAGAGCGTTGGTGATGACGATGGTGATGATTTCCCCCTCCCGGAGGGAAGTGTCTCCGGTAGAACGGCTCTGCCAGAGCCCTAGATTGGTTCCGCCAAGGTTCCGCCTCGTGGCGGCGGAGTGTCATCCCGAAAAGTTCTTCTGTATTTTTTTCTCATCGAAAGACTTCATATAGGAGAAGATGGGCGTCGGAGAGCCACCAGGGGGCCCACGAGGTAGGGGGGCGCGCCCAGGGGGGCGCCCCCCACCCTCGTGAGCAGGGTGTGGGTCCCCTGGCCTTCATCTTTGGCGACGATTTTTCTTTATTTATTTCAAGGTATTTCGTGGAGTTTCAGGACTTTTGGAGTTACGTAAAATAGGCCTCCTATATTTGCTCCTTTTCCAGCCCAGAATTCCAGCTACCGGCATTCTCCCTCTTCATATAAACCTTGTAAAATAAGAGAGAATAGCCATAAGTATCATGACATAACGTGGAATAATAGCCCATAATGCAATAAATATTGTCATAAAAGCATGATGCAAAATGGACGTATCAACTCCCTCAAGCTTAGACCTCGCTTGTCCTCAAGCAAAAAGCCGATAACAATAAATATGTCCTCATGTTTAGAGGTAGAGGCGTCGATAAAAACAAGATACGGACATGAAGGCATCATGATTATTTCATAACAGCAACATAATTAGATTTTGTCATATGATTACCCATGTTCAAGTAATGATCTATTCACAAAGCCAAAGCATGAATCAGAAACATTATTGGGCACCAACAATTATAATCTCAGTCATTGAAGCAATTGCAATTTATCATAACATCGGAAAGAGTCTATGTCAGAGCTTAAAAGCAAGTCCACATACTCAACTATCATTTAGTCCTTCATAATTGCTAGCACTCACGCGATACTTGTGGTTACGGAGTTTTAATCGGACACAGAGAAAGATAGAGGCTTATAGTTTTTCCCCACAACCTTTTACCTCAAGGGTAATGTCAACAATAATAATTAATGCTCCCCCACATTCAATTAGATATGTATATCATACTCTTTCCAACATGCTGAGCTTGCCAAAGGATAAAATGAAAAAGGAAAGGTGAGGATCACCGTGACTCTTGTAAGGTAGAGGATAATAATAAAAGATAGGCCCTTCGCAGAGGGAAGCAGAGGTTGTCATGCGCGTTTAGGGTTGATGCACAAAATCTTAATGCAAAAGAACGTCACTTTATATTGCCCCTTGCATGTGAACCTTTATTATGCAGTCCGTCGCTTTTATTGCGTCCACAACAAGTTCGTACAAAGCTTATTTCTCTACATTAATAAGTCATGCATATTTAGAGAGCAATTTTTATTGCTTGCACCGATGACAACTTACTTGAAGGATCTTACTCAATCCATAGGTAGATATGGTGGACTCTCATGGCAAAACTGGTTTAAGGGTGTTTGGAAGCACAAGTAGTATTTCTACTTGGTGCTAAGAATTTGGCTAGCATGAGGGGGAAAGGCAAGCTCAACACGGTAGAGGATCCATGACAACATACTTTATCTCGAATGTAAGAAAACATAACTCATTATGTTGTCTTTCTTGTCCAACCTCAACTCTTTAGCATGTCATATTTTAATGAGTGATCCCAATCATAAAAGATGTCAATGATAATATATCTATATGTGAAACCTCTCTTTCCTTATTACTTCCTATTAATTGCAACTATGACCAAAGCTATATTTGCCAACTCCCAACAACTTTTAATCATCATACTCTTTTATGTGAAGTCATTACTTTCACTAAGATCAATATGAGCTCCTTGATTCTTTTTATTCTTTTCTTCTACTTACCCAAGATCATGGCAAAACAATCAAGCCCTTGACTCAACACTAATATTTATTATATAGCTCACGGACTCGATTACAAAGAAGGATCGTAAAGCAAAACTCAAAACTAGATCATGCCATGACTTTATTCTACTAAATCAAGATACTACTAATAGGATCGAACTAAGAAAAACTGTAAAGATAGGAGTTGTGATGGTGGTACGATACCAGGGCACCTCCCCCAAGCTTGGCAGTTGCCAAGGGGAGTGCCCATACCCATGTGATTATTTCTCCTTCTTTGTTGTTGGTGTAATATTCTTGGCGATGATTCCCCTCGGAATACGGTTCTCCTCCTCGAGCTTATTGACTTGCTGCTTGAGGTCCATTATTTCCTTGCGAAGCTTCCCTGTAACGGCTAAAGCTCCTTGCACCCAAGGGTGTTGCATAGCTGCGGGAGAACAAGAGACACTCCTCCTCATATTTTCATAGTAAAGAAATTTAACATTGGAAGGGATAACTGAGTTTGGAATAGCTGAGCTCTGTAGTTCCCCCATCGTAAACCCAGCTCGGAGACGAGAGGTAACTTCTTGATCTTCCATGGCGTCTACTCTCATCAGGTCAGCCTCCATATCTTCCTCCGTTGCCGGCCCAAAGTGGTCAGCGTTGCTATTTACCCTTAGTTCCGGTGCCGGGTTAGATACCCGGCTTTCTCCGACTGACTCTTGAGAAGACATCTTGCTTTAATCTGCAGCAGCAACAGCTGGAAACGAAAACGGAGGATATTTGCGTGATATGAGAGTCAAAACCTTCGGGAGTATATGTAATGAATTTTTACCGACCAAAATACGTGTCGTGCAAGGAAACGGAGTCTGGTGGGCACACGAGGTGCTCACGAGGTAGGGGGGTGTTGAACAAGAGACACTCCTCCTCTAATTGTTGTTGCATGTTTTACATGGCTGCAATAGGGTTCTAGCAAGAACGTTTTCTTACCTACGTTGAAGCCACAACGTGATTCACCAACTTCTATTTACCCTTCATAAGGACCCTTTTCATCGAATCCGCTCCAACTAAAGTGGGAGAGACAGACACCCGCTAGCCACCTTATGCAACTAGTGCATGTCAGTCGGTGGAACCTGTCTCACGTAAGCGTACGTGTAAGGTCGGTCCGGGCCGCTTCATCCCATGATACCGCTGAAGCAAAATAAGACTAGTAGTGGCAAGAAAGTTGACAACATCTACGCCCACAATAAATTTGTGTTCTACTCGTGCAAAGAGAACTACGCATAAACCTGGCTCTGATACCACTGTTGAGGAACGTTGCAGAAAATAAAAAATTTCTATGCTTCACCAAGATCAATCTATGAGTTCATCTAGCAACGAGAGAGAGGAGTGCATCTATATACCCTTGTAGATCGCGAGCGGAAGCGTTCAAGAGAACAGGGTTGAGGGAGTCGTACTCGTCGTGATCCAAATCACTGATGATCGTAGTGCTGAACGGACAGCACCTCCGCATTCAACACACGTATGGTTGGGGAAGATGTCTCCTCCTTATTAATCCAGCAAGGGGCAAGGAGAGGTTGATGGAGATCCAGCAGCACGACGGCGTGGTGGTGGATGCAGCAGCGATCTCGGCAGGGCTTCGCCAAGCTTCAACGAGAGGGAGAGGTGGTGCATGGGGAGAGGGAGGTGCCAAGAGCATGGGTGCGGCTGCCCTCCCTCCCCCCTCTTTATATAGGGCCCCTAGGGGGGCGGCGGCCCTAGGAGATGCAATCTCCAATGGGGGGGCGGCCAAGGGGGTGGCTTGCCCCCCAACCCAGGTGGAGGCGCCCCACCCCTAGGGTTTCCAACCCTAGGCGCAGGGGGGCCAAGGGGGGGCACACCAGCCCACCAGGGGCTGGTTCCCCTCCCACTTCATCCCATGGGGTCCTCCGGGATAGGTGGCCCCACCCGGTGGACCCCCGGGACCCTTCCAGTGGTCCCAGTACAATACCAGTGACCACCAAAACTTTCCCGATGGC
Source organism: Triticum dicoccoides (assembly GCF_002162155.2). NCBI lineage: Eukaryota > Viridiplantae > Streptophyta > Magnoliopsida > Poales > Poaceae > Triticum > Triticum dicoccoides. The sequence goes on along the minus strand of NC_041391.1, from coordinate 612,055,510 downwards.
CGAAACTGACTTCCTATATATAATGTTTCACCTCTGGACCATTCCGGAACTCCTCGTGACGTCCGGGATCTCATCCGGGACTCCGAACAACTTTCGGGTTACTGCATACTAATATCTCTACAACCATAGCGTCACCGAACCTTAAGTGTGTAGACCCTACAGGTTCGGGAGACATGCAGACATGACCGAGACGCCTCTCCGGTCAATAACCAACAACGGGATCTGGATACCCATGTTGGCTCCCACATTCTCCTCGATGATCTCATCGGATGAACCACGACGTCGAGGATTCAAGTAACCCCGTATACAATTCCCTTTGTCAATTGGTATGTTACTTGCCCGAGATTCGATTGTCGGTATTCCAATACCTCGTTCAATCTCGTTACCAGCAAGTCACTTTACTCGTACCGTAATGCATGATCCCGTGACCAGACACTTGGTCACATTGAGCTCATTATGATGATGCATTACCGAGTGGGCCCAGAGATACCTCTCCGTCATACGGAGTGACAAATCCCAGTCTCGATTCGTGTCAACCCAACAGACACTTTTGGGGATACCTGTAGTGTACCTTTATAGTCACCCAGTTACGTTGTGACGTTTGGTACACCCAAAGCACTCCTACGGTATCCGGGAGTTACACGATCTCATGGTCTAAGGAAAAGATACTTGACATTTGAAAAGCTCTAGCAAACGAACTACACGATCTTGTGCTATGCTTAGGATTGGGTCTTGTCCATCACATCATTCTCCTAATGATGTGATCCCGTTATCAACGACATCCAATGTCCATAGTCAGGAAACCATGACTATCTGTTGATCAACGAGCTAGTCAACTAGAGGCTTACTAGGGACATGTTATGGTCTATGTATTCACACATGTATTATGATTTCCGGATAACACAATTATAGCATGAATAAAAGACAATTATCATGAACAAGGAAATATAATAATAATCATTTTAGTATTGCCTCTAGGGCATATTTCCAAAAGTGGGCACACGCCAGCCCCTTGTGGTATGGTTTTCCTCCCTCCTATGGCCCATATGGCCCATATCTTTCCCCCGGGGGTTTCGGTAACCCCTCCCGTACTCCGGTGTGTACCCGATTCATTCCGGAACACTTCTGGTGTCCGAATACCACATTCCAATATATCAATCTTTACCTCTCAACCATTTTGAGACTACTAATCATGTCCCTGATCTCATTCGGACTCCGAACAACCTTCGGTCACCAAAACACATAACTCATACAATACATCTTGCCATCGAACGTTAAGCGTGCGGACCCTACGGGTTCGAGAACTATGTAGACATGACCGAGACACCTCTCCGGTCAATAACCAATAGCGGAACCTGGATGCTAATATTGGTTCCCACATATTCTACGAAGATCTTTATCGGTCGAACTGATATGTCAACATACGTTATTCCCTTTGTCATTGGTAAGTTACTTGCTCGATATTCGATCGTCGGTATCTTCATACCTAGTTCAATCCCATTACTGGCAAGTCTCTTTACTCATTCCGTAATGCATCATCCCGCAACTAACTCATTAGTCACATTGCTTGCAAGGCTTCATATGATGTGCATTACCGAGAGGGCCCGGAGATACCTCTCCGATACTCGCAGTGACAAATCCTAATGTCGATTTATGCCAAACCAAACAAACACCTTCGGAGAAATCTATAGAGCATCTTTATAATCACCCAGTGACGTTGTGACGTTTGATAGCATAAAAGGCATTCCTCCGATGTTCGGGAATTGCATAATCTCATAGTCGGAGGAATATGTATTTGACATGAAGAAAGCAATAGCAATAAAACTGAACGATCATTATGCTAAGCTAACGGATGGGTCTTGTCCATCACATCATTCTCCTAATGATGTGATCTCATTCATCAAATGAAAACACATGTCCATGGCTAGGAAACTTAACCTCTTTGATCAACAAGCTAGTCAAGTAGAGGCATACTAGGGACACGGTGATTTGTCTATGTATTCACACATGTATCAAGTTTCTGGTTAATACAATTCTAGCATGAATAATAAATATTTATCATGAATAAGGAAATATAAAATAACAACTTTATTATTGCCTCTAGGGCATATTTCCTTCAGTGCCAACATCTATTTGGATGACATTCTTCAGGCCACCTTTCCCATGAGATATCTTGGCCTACCGCTCTCAGTTACAAGACTAAAGCGCATCCACTTCCAATACCTAGAAGATAAGGTGGCTGGCAAGCTCCTTTGGAAATATGCCCTAGAGGCAATAATAAAATGGTTATTATTGTATTTCCTTGTTCATGATAATTGTCTATTATTCATGCTATAATTGTATTGACCGGAAACCGCAATACATGTGTGAATACATAGACCACAACATGTCCCTAGTGAGCCTCTAGTTGACTAGCTCGTTGATCAACAGATGGTCATGGTTTCCTGACCATGGACATTGGATGTCATTGATAATGGGATCACATCATTAGGAGAATGATGTGATGGACAAGACCCAATCCTAAGCATAACACAAGATCGTGTAGTTCGTTTGCTAAAGCTTTTCTAATGTCAAGTATTACTTCCTTAGACCATGAGATTGTGCAACTCCCGGATACCGTAGGAATGCTTTGGGTGTGCCAAACGTCACAACGTAACTGGATGGCTATAAAGGTGCACTACGGGTATCTCCGAAAGTGTCTGTTGGGTTGGCACGAATCGAGACTGGGATTTGTCACTCCGTATGATGGAGAGGAATCTCTGGGCCCACTCGGTAATGCATCATCATAATGAGCTCAATGTGACTAAGTAGTTAGTCACGGGATCATGCATTATGGAATGAGTAAAGTGACTTGCCGGTAACGAGATTGAACAAGGTATTGGGATACCGACGATCGAATCTCGGGCAAGTAACATACCGATTGACAAAGGGAATTGCATACGGGATTGCTTGAATCCTTGACATCGTGGTTCATCCGATGAGATCATCGTGGAACATGTGGGAGCCAACATGGGTATCCAGATCCCGCTGTTGGTTATTGACCGGAGAACATCTCGGTCATGTCTGCATGGTTCCCGAACCCGTAGGGTTTACACACTTAAGATCCTGGACATGACGAGGAGCTCCGAAATGGTCCGGAGGTGAAGATCGGTATATTGGACGAAGGGTATTGGAATCCGAAATTGTTCCGGGAGTACCAGGTGATGACCAGTGTGTCCGAAAGGGGTTTCGGAGGCCCCGACAAACGTTGGGGGGCCTTATGGGCCAAGGGGAGGGGGCACATCAGCCCACTAAGGGCCGAGCGCCCCTCCCACCCCATCTCACATAACCAGGAGAGGTGGGGCGCCACCCCTAGGGCAGCCGCCCCTCCCGGCTTGGGGGGGGGAGTTTCCTAGGGGGTGGGGGCGCCCAAACCCATCTAGGGTTTCCCCTGTGGCCGCCGCCCCTCCCCTAGGGAACCCTAGGGCGCCTCCCCCTCCTCCCTTCCCCCTATATATAGTGAGGGAGAGAGAGGGCAGCCGCACCCTTCCCTTGGCACAGCCCTCTCCCTCCTCCAACACCTCCTCCTCCTCCGTAGTGCTTGGCGAAGCCCTGCCGAAGAACCACGAGCTCCATCACCACCATGCCGTCGTGTTGTCGGAGTTCTCCCTCAACTTCTACTCTCCCCTTACTAGATCAAGAAGGAGGAGACGTCCCCGGGCTGTACGTGTGTTGAACGCGGAGGCACCGTTGTTCGATGCTTGGATCGGATTCGGCCGCGATCTGAATCGCTTCATGGACGACTCCACCGACCGCGTTCTTGTAATGGTTCCGCTTAGCGATCTTCAAGGGTATGAAGATGCACTCCCTTTCTCTCTCGTTGCTAGAATCTCCATAGATTGATCTTGGTGATGCATAGAAAATTTTGAATTTCTGCTACGTTCCCCAGCAGTGGCATCATGAGCTAGGTCTATGAGTAGTTTCTATGCACGAGTAGAACACAAGTTGTTGTGGGCGTTGATTTTGTTCAATATGCTTACCGTTACTAGTCCTATCTTGTTTCGACGGTATTGTGGGATGAAGTGGCCTGGACCGACCTTACACGTACACTTACGTGAGACAGGTTCCACCGACTGATATGCACTTGTTGCATAAGGTGGCTAGCGGGTGTCTGTCTCTCCCACTTTAGTCGGATCGGATTCGATGAAAAGGGTCCTTGTGAAGGGTAAATAGCAATTGGCATATCACGTTGTGGTTTTGGCGTATGTAAGAATCGTTCTTGCTAGAAACCTATAGCAGCCACGTAAAAACTTGCAACAACAATTAGAGGACGTCTAACTTGTTTTTGCAGCATATGTCGTGTGATGTGATATGGCCAAGAAGGATGTGATGAATGAAATATATGTGATGTATAAGATTGATCATATTCTTGTAATAGGAATCATGACTTGCATGCCGATGAGTATGACAACCGGCAGGAGCCATAGGAGTTGTCTTTATTTATTGTATGACCTGCGTGTCACTGAATAACACCATGTAATTACTTTACTTCATTGCTAAACCGTTAGCCATAGTAGTAGAAGTAATAAGTTGGTGAGACAACTTCATGGAGACACGATGATGGAGATCATGATGATGGAGATCATGGTGTCATGCCAGTGACAATGATGATCATGGAGCCCCGAAGATGGAGATCAAAAGGAGCAAAATGATATTGTCCATATCATGTCACTATTTGATTGCATGTGATGTTTATCATATTTATGCATCTTATTTGCTTAGAATGACAGTAGTAAATAAGATGATCCCTCATAATAATTTCAAGAAAGTGTTCCCCCTAACTGTGCACCATTGCGAAAGATCGTTGCTCCGAAGCACCACATGATGATCGGGTGTGATAGATTCTAACATTCACATACAACGAGTGTAAGCCAGATTTACACACGCGAAACACTTAGGTTGACTTGACGAGCCTAGCATGTACAGACATGGCCTTGGAACACAAGAGACTGAAAGGTCGAGCATGAGTCGTATAGTAGATACGATCAACATGAAGATGTTCACCGATGATGACTAGTCCGTCTCACGTGATGATCGGACACGGCCTAGTTGACTCGGATCATGTATAACTTAATATGACTAGAGGGATGTCTATCTGAGTGGGAGTTCATTAGATGAACTTAGTTATCATGAACATAGTCAAAAGGACTTTGCAAATTATGTCATAGCTTGCGCTTTCGTTCTACTGTTTTAGATATGTTTCTAGAGAAAATTTAGTTGAAAGTTGATAGTAGCAATTATGCGGACTGGGTCCGTAAACTGAGGATTGTCCTCATTGCTGCGCAGAAGGCTTATGTCCTTAATGCACCGTTTGGTGTGCTGAACCTCGAACGTCGTCTGTGGATGTTGCGAACATCTGACATACACGTTTTGATAACTACATGATAGTTCAGTAATGTTAAATGGTTTAGAATTGTGGCGCCGAAGACGTTTTTGAAACGTCGCGGAACATATGGGATGTTCCAAGGGCTGAAATTGGGATTTCAGTCTAGTGCCCACGTCAAGAGGTATGAGACCTCTGACGAGTTTCTTAGCCTACAAACTAAGGGAGAAAAGCTCAATCGTTGAGCTTGTACTTAGATTGTCTGGGTACAACAATCACTTGAATCGAGTGGGAGTTAATCTTCCAGATGAGATAGTGATGTTTCTCCAAAGTCATTGCCACCAAGCTACTAGAGCTTCGTGATGAACTATAACATATCAGGGATAGATATGATGATCCTTGAAATATTCGCGATGTTTGACACCGCGAAAGTGGAAATCAAGAAGGAGCATCAATTGTTGATGGTTAGTAAAACCACTAGTTTCAAGAAGGGCAAGGGAAAGAAGGGATACTTCATGATATGGAAAATCAGTTGCTGCTCTAGTGAAGAAACCCAAGGTTGAACCCAAACCCGAGACTAAGTGCTTCTGTAATGAGGGGAACGGTCACTGAAGCAGAACTACCCTAGGTACTTGGTAGATGAGAAGGCTGGCAAGGTCGACAGAAGTATATTGGATGTACATTATATTGATGTGTACTTTACTAGTACTCCTAGTAGCACCATGGTAATAGATACCGGTTCAGTTGCTAAGTGTTAGTAACTCGAAATAAAAGGCTACGGAATAAACAGAGACTAGCTAAAGGCGAGGTGACGATATGTGTTGGAAGTATTTCCAAGGTTGATGTGATCAAACATCGCACGCTCCCTCTACATCGAGATCGGTGTTAAACCTAAATAATTGTTATTAAGTGTTTGCGTTGAGCATAGACATGATTGGATTATGTCTATCGCAATATGGTTATTCATTTAAGGAGAATAATGGTTACTCTGTTTATTTGAATGATACCTTCAATGGTCTTGCACCTAAAATGATTGGTTTATTGAATCTCGATCGTAGTGATACACATGTTCATGCCAAAAGATATAAGATATTAATGATAGTACCACCTGCTTGTGGCACTGCCATTTGAGTCATATTGGTATAAAATGCATGAAGAAGCTCCATGTTGATGGATCTTTGGACTCACTTGTTTTTGAAAAGATTGAGACATGTGGACCATGTCTATTGGTATATACGCATGAAGAAACTCCATGCATATGGATCGTTTGGACTCACCTGATTTTGAATCACTTGAGACATGCAAATCATACCACATGGGCAAGATGACTGAAAGACCTCGTTTTTAGTGAAATGGAACAAGAAAGCAACTTGTTGGAAGTAATACATCTTGATGTGTGCAGTCCAATGAGTGCTAAGGCACGCAGTGGATATCGTTATGTTCTTACTTCACAGATGATTTGAGTAGATTCTAAGTATATTTACTTGATGAAACACAACTCTGAATTATTGAATGGTTCAAGTAATTTCAGAGTGAAGTTGAAGATTGTCGTGACAAGAGGATAAAATGTCTATGACCTGATCATAGAGATGAATATCTGAGTTACGAGTTTGGTACACAATTAAGACCTTGTGGAAATTGTTTCACAACTGATACCGCCTAGAACACCATAGTATGATGGTGTGTCCGAACATCATAACTGCACCCTATTGGATATGGTGCATACCATGATGTCTCTTATCAAATTACCACTATCGTTTATGGGTTAGGCATTAGAGACAACCGCATTCACTTTAAATAGGGTACCACGTAATTCTGTTGAGATGACACCGTATGAATTATGGTTTAGAGAAACCTAAGCTGTCGTTTCTTGAAAGTTTGGGGCTGCGACGCTTATGTGAAAAAGTTTCATCCTGATAAGCTCGAAACCAAAGCGGATAAATACATACTCATAGGACACCCAAAATAGTTGGGTATATCTCCTATTTCAGATCCGGAAGCAAAAGTGATTGTTTCTAGAAACAGGTCCTTTCTCGAGGAAAAGTTTCTCTCGGAAGAATTGAGTGAGAGGATGGTGGAGACTTGATATGGTTATTGAATCGTCACTACAACTAGTGTGTAGCAGGGCACGGGAAGTTGTTCCTGTGGCGCCTACACCAATTGAAGTACAAGCTTATGATAGTGATCATGAAACTTAGGATCAAGTCACTACCAAACCTCGTAGGTCGACAAGGATGCGTACGACTTCAGAGTGGTACTAATCCTGTCTTGGTGGTCATGTTGCTAGACAACAATGAACCTACGAGCTATGGAGAAGCGATGGTGGGCCCGGATTCCGACAAATGGCTAGAGGCCAAAAAATCCGAGAGAGGATCCATGTATGAAAACATAGTGTGGACTTTGGAAGAACTACTTGATGGTTGTAAGGCTGTTGGGTACAGATGGATTCTAAAAGGAAGACGGACAATGATGGTAAGTATCACCATTAAGAAAGCTCGACTTGTCGTTAAGATGTTTTCCGACAAGTTCAAGGAGTTGACTACGATGAGACTTTCTCACTCGTAGTGATGCTAATAGTCTGTTGGAATTATATTAGCAATTACTGCATGATTTATGAAATCTTGCAGATAGGATGTCAAAACATTGTTTCCTCGACGATATTCTTGAGGAAAGGTTGTATGTGATACAACCAGAAGGTTTTGTCAATCCTGAAAGATGCTAACAAGTACGCCAAGCTCCAGCAATCCTTCTAAGAACTGGAGTAAGCATCTCAGAGTTGGAATATACGCTTTGATGAGATGATCAAAGATTTTGGGTTTATACAATGTTTATGAGAAACTTGTATTTCCAAAGAAGTGAGTGGGAGCACTATAGCATTTCTGATGAGTATATGTTATTGACATATTGTTGGTCGAAAATTATGTAGAATTTCTCGAAAGCATAAAGGGTTATTTGAAAAGTGTTTTTCAATGGAAACCCTGGATTAAGCTACTTGAACATTGAGCATCAAGATCTATAAGGATAGATCAACAACGCTTAATAGTACTTTCAAATGAACACATACCGTGACAAGATTTTGAAGGAGTTCAAAATAGATCGGCAAAGAAGGAGTTCTTAGCTGTGTTATAAGGTGTGAGTATTGGGTAAGACTCAAGACATGACCACGGAAGAAGAGAAGAAAGGATGAAGGTTGTCACCTGTGCTTCAGACGTAGGCTCTACAGTATACTATTTTGTGTACCGCACCTGAAGTGTGCCTTGCCATGAGTCAGTCAAGGGGTACAAGTGTGATCCAGGAATGGATCGCAGGAGAGCGGTCAAGGTTATCCTTAGTAACTAGTGGACTAAGGATTTTTCTCGACTATGGAGGTGGTAAAAAGAGTTCGTCGTAAAGGGTTACGCCGATGCAAACTTTGACACTAATCCGGATTATTCTGAGTAGTAAACCGGATTCGTATAGTAGAACAGTTATTTGGAATAGCTCCAAAGAGAGCGTGGTACCTGCATCTAGGAGATGACATAGAGATTTTCAAAGCACACACGGATCTGAAAGGTTCATATCCGTTGACTAATAACCTCTCTCACAAGCGAGATATGATCAAACCCCATGGGTGTTGATTCATTTCAATCACATAGTGATGTGAACTAGATTATTGACTCTAGTGCAAGTGGGAGATTGTTGGAAATATGCCCTAGAGGCAATAATAAAATGGTTATTATTGTATTTCCTTGTTCATGATAATTGTCTATTATTCATGCTATAATTGTATTGACCGGAAACCGCAATACATGTGTGAATACATAGACCACAACATGTCCCTAGCGAGCCTCTAGTTGACTAGCTCATTGATCAACAGATGGTCATGGTTTCCTGACCATGGACATTGGATGTCATTGATAACGGGATCACATCATTAGGAGAATGATGTGATGGACAAGACCCAATCCTAAGCATAGCACAAGATCGTGGAGTTCGTTTGCTAAAGCTTTTCTAATGTCAAGTATCATTTCCTTAGACCATGAGATTGTGCAACTCCCGGATACCGTAGGAATGCTTTGGGTGTGCCAAACGTCACAACGTAACTGGGTGGCTATAAAGGTGCACTACGGGTATCTCCGAAAGTGTCTGTTGGGTTGGCACAAATCGAAACTGGGATTTGTCACTCCGTATGACGGAGAGGTATCTCTGGGCCCACTTGGTAATGCATCATCATAATGAGCTCAATGTGACTAAGTAGTTAGTCACGGGATCATGCATTATGGAACGAGTAAAGTGACTTGCCGGTAATGGGATTGAACGAAGTATTGGGATACCGACGATCGAATCTCGGGCAAGTAACATACCGATTGACAAAGGGAATTGCATACGGGATTGCTTGAATCCTTGACATCGTGGTTCATCCGATGAGATCATCGTGGAACATGTGGGAGCCAACATGGGTATCTAGATCCCGCTGTTGGTTATTGACCGGAGAACATTTCGGTCATGTCTGCATGGTTCCCGAACCCGTAGGGTCTACACACTTAAGGTTCGGTGATGCTAGAGTTGTTATGGGAAATAGTATGTGGTTACCGAAGGTTGTTCGGAGTCCAGGATGAGATCCTGGACATGATGAGGAGCTCCGAAATGGTCCGGAGGTGAAGATCGGTATATTGGACGAAGGGTATTGGAGTCCGAAATTGTTCCGGGAGTACCAGGTGATGACCAGTGTGTCCGAAAGGGGTTTCGGAGGCCCCGACAAACGTTGGGGGGCCTTATGGGCCAAGGGGAGGGGGCACATCAGCCCACTAAGGGGCTGAGCGCCCCTTCCACCCCATCTCACGTAACCAGGAGAGGTGGGGGCGCCACCCCTAGGGCAGCCGCCCCTCCCGGCTTGGGGGGCAAGTTTCCTAGGGGGTGGGGGGCGCCCAAACCCATCTAGGGTTTCCCCTGTGGCCGCCGCCCCTCCCCTAGGGAACCCTAGGGCGCCTCCCCCTCTTCCCTTCACCCTATATATAGTGAGGGAGAGAGAGAGGGCAGCCGCACCCTTCCCCTGGCGCAGCCCTCTCCCTCCTCCAACACCTCCTCCTCCTCCGTAGTGCTTGGCGAAGCCCTGCCGGAGAACCACGAGCTCCATCACCACCATGCCGTCGTGCTGTCGGAGTTCTCCCTCAACTTCTCCTCTCCCCTTGCTGGATCAAGAAGGAGGAGACGTCCCCGGGCTGTACGTTTTGAACGCGGAGGCACCGTTGTTCGGTGCTTAGATCGGATTCGGCCACGATCTGAATCGCTTCGTGAACGACTCCACCGACCGCGTTCTTGTAACGCTTCCGCTTAGCGATCTTCAAGGGTATGAAGATGCACTCCCTCTCTCTCTCGTTGCTAGAATCTCCATAGATTGATCTTAGTGATGCGTAGAAAATTTTGAATTTCTGCTACGTTCCCCAACAGCTCCCGCCCTGGTCGGCCATACATGTGGCTATCCCGGGGCGCATCGTCCTGGTCAAGGTCGTCCTTATGGCGATTGCCATATATCACCTCACCCCGCTGGACCTACATGTTGAAGTGAGGAAAAAAATTGATAGTCTCAGACGCGCCTATCTCTGGGCAGGATGTGATAAGGTGACGAGAGGCAAGTGCAAGGTGAACTAGGATCTAGTTTGCAAGCCCAAGGTTCATTGGGGTCTAGGTGTGCTCAACCTGGAGAAATTTGCTACTGCTCTACGCCTCCATTGGTTGTGGTTCGAGTGGGCGGACCCGCCAAAACCTTGGGCTCGGATGGGAACGCCTTGCTGTGACAAGGATAAAGATCTCTTTGCGGTAGCCACAACGGTGACCATTGGTGATGGCAACAAGGCTAATTTCTGGGAATCCTCTTGGCTGAAGGGTTTTCGGCCCAAAGACGCCGCGCCTAAAATCTTTGAGATTTCAAAAAGGAAGAACTGTGTGGTTAGCAAGGCATTGGACAATAATTTTTGGATCCATCAGATTAACAACACACAAGGCCTCACCTTGACACACTTGCAGGAGTTCACCAACCTCCGGGAGATGGTTGCCGGTGTCACTCTAAGCCAAAATAGATAAGACACTATTTCTTGGAAATTCACAACCAACAGAGAGTACACGACATCCTCGGCTTATTTGGCGCAATTTGCGGGACTTACCAACACTTCCATGGAAAATGTGGGCTCCTCCAAAATGCAAGTTCTTTGCTTGGTTAGTTCTCCAGAACCGAGTCTGGACGGCCGATCGGTTGTCTCGACGGGGATGTCCCAATTGCAACTTTTGCCCCCTTTGCAAGCAAGTTTAAGAGTCTGCTACCCACCTGCTATTTCAGTGTAGATTCACAAATAGAGTTTGGAACGAGATTACCGTTTGGCTGGGAATCCACGACTGCTCACCAATGACTTGGCGCAATGAAGTTTCGGTTCAAACTTGATGGCAAAAGGCAGCGAGCGACGCAGACCATAACAGAAAGGCTCTTGCCTCCGTTATGATGCTTGTCTCATGGGAACTATGAAAGGAATGAAATGCCAGAATTTTTCGCAACGCTGCGGCTCCGGCCACAATTGTCGTCACGAGAATTAAAGAGGAGACCCATTTTTGGAGTTTGGTTGGGGCCAAATATTTGAGCAGTCTTATGCTGCGAGAGTAGTCTTTTCTTTTGGCCGCGTTACGGCGTATGTCTAAACCTTCTCTCTTAATTAATGTAAATGGAAAGTCTTTTGCCTCGTTTCAAAATAAAATAAAATAGCAGTGTACAAGTACTTAGCCAGTGTTGGATCAACCATTGAACTTCTTAAGTTGAAACGCGAGAGGATTAAATTGTCCTGACCATTGCAGAACCGTTCATGAGACGATCGCTGCAACCTCCTCCCATGTTGCCCGTCTCTAGGAGACTAAACTCGAGGATGTCGTGCCGAAGCCTTATTTTTCTGCATTCATGAGCGGCGCGCTGAGAGCAGAGCCTGCTTGCTAATTGCCCCGGGCCCCGAAATCTGCCAGTCAATATGTTGGTGGCCTACCTTTTGGCAATGCCAAGCAGTGCCTACATACGGTCACTCACTAGATCGTCGTCCTGGCCAACTGAATCAAGATTTACCTACCGGCACTTGATTTAGCAGCGACTGTTACTTCATCGGTGGTTTGAGCTCTGCGATCCCTGAACTCACCGGAGAGCGCTCTGCTCCAACGACACACTATCTGCCGTCAGGACCAAACGCCGAGTGCCACGCACACGATAGCATATATCTTGTCGCGCCGCGGCTTGAATGGCGAACAGTTGCCCGCGTCTCCCTCGCCAGCTGAATCCGCTCTCACTTTTCCTCTACGTAGGCCACCTGTTGCTTGCGCCCGACCGGCAGAATGCACGGCGCTCGGCGGGATGCCGGAATGTGACTACATTATTCTTGTACCTAGCGCGCTTTGCAGTTGCAGACCAGCGCACATCATGCCTCCTGAACCTGAATGGTCCGCGGCTCCTCTAATACTGTTCGCCGGCCGCTGTGCAAGGCAGGCAAGTACAGGTCTGATGGAGTGTGTTCAGGCTCGATCTCATGGGTCATCATGATGCTTTTAGTTACGCGTAGATAGATACAGTGTGTGGAGGGGCGGACGGACATGCGCTGGTCTGTCCGACGCAGCCCTGGCAGGTCTTGGCGCCGCACAGAGACCAGACGATGATGGCCTGTTCGTTTTGGTCCAGGTAAATAGTAGAGGCAGGTGGATGCGACGACCACGCCAAGACTTGCAGAGCTTGCTCTGGCTCTGGATGGAGCCCAAGAGAGTAGAGTCCGGTGCTCTGTCTGGCTATCGGTACGAGATGGATCGTCTCCGGTAGCCGTAAGACGGTAAGACGGGCGTATGTAGACTGTAGAGACATAGCTGTGTTTCTCGGCCTACACGTGTACGTACATAGGACTGGCTATTCGCTGAATACAAACGATCCTGTTATACCCTTCAGAACACGCTTCATACCCAATTTAGCGTGCAGGCATTAATTCCCCGGTTGGGAACAGGAGAACCGTCCCTGAATCCTACCTGAACTGAAACATTTCTTGTGAGATTTCGCCATGCAAACAGGCACCTGCCGTGCAGAATGATTCCTCGAGCATTGCATTTCCGAGAAGACACGCTTTATTCCACTGTGTGCTTCACTGTATGAGGCTCGACTTGCTAGAGCTGAATTATAAAGACATACTACTGCACTACAGTACACTCCCTCATCCTGAACCCTATTGTTTTGTTAGATCTGGTGTGATGCCGGAGATCTTTCTGAAATTCTGATGGAAGAGCCATGGCTTCTCCCTCCATTGTAAACCCAGCGGAGCGGACCACTTGAGATCGAACTCCTAATTCCTTTCAGACATCACAACTCACAAGTGTCCGTCCTTCAGATCTAACCTGATGTTACATACAGTACATGCATGGTTGTCGTGCGTCTCAGTTAGTCCCAGACGCCAAATTCTGCGCGGCCGCATCCGCATGTGGTCACTACGTACGTGAGGTCCATCCTCCCTGCTATATTCTCCAAGAACACAGCGCCAAATCGCCTACTCCTCTAGCTAATGATGCGTGTAATGCCATGGACCGCTCAGGACAAGATCCAGAAGTACAGCGGCTTTGTCTCTCTCCGCAGCTTTCTGCAGGCTGTTCCATCTCTAGCCAGTACCGGCGGATAGAGAATTATGCGAGCGAGCGATTCCTTTCCTAGTGCCACTGAGGATTGCAAGGTTTAAAGCAGCAGTTTGGAGGGTATTTTGCACTTGTTAGGCGGCTATGTGGAGTCACTCTCGTTATGAATATATTTTTTCCGAGATATTTCTTTGAACATGATGGATCTTGCTTCTTTATTCGTCAGTTGAAAATGCATCTGTTAGGTCTTGGTCTTGGAAAATACGTACTACTAGTGTAGCAAATGCTGTCGTGGGGCTTGTTATAAAGACCATCTGACGGCCTATCGAATGATTCTCTGCCATAGTATACAGAACAGTTGCATAAATATACACTTGCAGATGGCAACAAGTACCGGAGCAAGAAAGAGTACGGCGTAGAACAAAAATACCGGAGTTATGTGAAGCTGCTTCTTAATTCTGCGGTTCTAAAACTGTACACTTTATATTTTTCTTGAATGGGAAGTTTAGAGACATAAAAACAACTCTTTTACTACTAATGATTCCTTTACAGCAGTAACTTTTACTAATGACTTGCATGTGGAAAATACTGAAGCTGGGAATAGACATCTCGCACACACAGAAAACAACGAAGTGTTATGTTATCTGCACGTCGTCGAGAATCAAAGTGTCAGACTACAGAATGGATGTAGGAGCAGAGTAGGACGTGAAGGAACACAGGGCTATCTGTAGCTGCAAGGTGGCAAAATACGAACTGCCTGGGAATATGGAGGCACAAAAGAGGAGGCCGTCAGGTTTTACCGGCAGCACAGTACAGTGCATGACTGCAAATTTTCTTGTTTTCATCTCGATCCGTTCTCCCGCGCTTTGCTTTGACGGTCCTCCGTCCACAAGGTCACGATAGAGTATGTAACAAGCCCTTTTCATTCCTTCAGAGATTCAGACCTTACAGTGAGGATTGGAGAGTTAGTTGATTAACTATTCTCTTCGTGATAGCTAAAAGCGTGTGTTAGGTCGGCTGAGACATAACGATGAATAAAAAAAAGTCTCAAATGAGAATAAAAAAATTTAAAACTTTTTTATGAATTTCCATGTCGACTGAGAATTAGCAAAACTGATAGTTAAATCCCGATATCTAAAACCAGCCACCAAAAAGACAACACTATTCTACATACATGATCGTTGAGGTGATCGCATCGGGAGATGATTGAGGCGGCCGGGCCAATTCGATTATCAAACAGGTAAGCCAGCCAGGGAACCACATCTCCGTGGTTCTTCTCATTATCCGGTGATGAACGGCGACGGGTGACCCGCCGAAGAAGACCCGCAGGCCCCGTATGGACACGCGGTCATGCACGTTGGGACAGACAAATAATTGGCGCCAGAAAGGCAGAAAACATCGCTACATATTGCTTGCTACTAGCTTACACGCAAACAATGACAATGGCGCGTGCCGCCGTCCGGGACTTACCCATGCACACAACAACTACCAGGATAGGATCGGACTAATGTTACAGACACGCTTCCACTTCCAGCTCAACTAACTAGCTACCTAGCACGGTCCTCCGGCGTGCACCTCGGCGACCATCTGGTGCACCGCCGCCGCGATCTCGTCCACCGTTGACAGCCGGCACTCGTCCTCCATCTGCGCGCGGCACAAAACGGCGTCATTTAATCACGGCATGGAACAGAGCGCGGATGTAGATGTCAGATTAATGTGTGTGATGCTCACCCTGAGGCTGAAGGAGTAGAAGACCAGCTGGTCGGCGGTGGCGGTGGCGTTGAGGTGGAGCACGGTGAGGCCGAGGCACTGCATCGCCACCACCATCCTCACCAGCTGCCTCGGCCGCCGCGGCGCCAGCACCTTCACGCTCGCGTGGCTCTCCGCCACGGCCACCTCCACGTCGGCCACGCCCGGCCGTGCCCCGCGGCGGCTCTCGGCGTCCCCGGAGCCATCGGCAGTGCCCGCGCCCGCGCCCGCGGAGTACTGAGGGAACGTGAAGAACCCGGCGAACGGCGGCGTCGACGTCAGCTGCGCGCGCCGCCGCTTCTGCGCCTCCAGCGACTGCAGCAGCTGCTCCAGCTCCTTGACGAAGTTGATCGCCCCGGCCACGATCGACGCCTGGTCACCCTGCATCACACGGCACAACAGAACATGCCATTGATTGATTAGCCAGGTCGCGAGCAGAGCAGGCAGCGCGAATCATTCGGCGCACGGCCGGTCGAGAATGTACCACGCGCGCGCGCGCGCGACACGCCGTACGACGTTTCCGCCACCCACCACGGACGGAAGTACAGATTCGATCCGTGACGAGTGGAACCAAAGCCGAAAGGCAGCGGAGCGGGCGGTGTGCATGCATGCATGGGAGCAATGGCATCGCTGCGACGACGGGATTGGACACCCGTCACAGTGAAAGAAAGGCCGGGGGACAGCCAGCGATGTGGTGAGCGCCGGGTCGTTCGTGCATGCATGCCATCGGCTGTGAGTTGTGACACCACCGGTAGAGCCTAGCTTGGTTGTGATAATGGTACGGGGGACAGGGATCCAGTGACTGGCCTCTGGCCAGTCACGCCTGCACGCACAGTGAAAGGTGTACTGCCGATGATGCGTCGTGTGCGCACGTACGTACCCGCTGCGCGTAGGAGGGCGGCATGGCGGACCGGAGCACGGCCAGGTAGTCGTTCATCTGGCGCCGCCGGTTGCGCTCCACGGCGATGTGGTTGCGCCGCTGGCTCTCCGTCTCCTCCCTGTTCTTCACCGCCTTTGGGCGCCGCCGCCGCCTCCGCGCGGCCGCGGACGACGAGGCCTTGCCGCGGCCGGACGCTGCAGGCGCCGTCGGGGCGACGGCAGGCGGCGGCGACGACTCGGGCCCGGCCCAGCAGTGCTTCTCGTCCCAGTTCCCCTCGACGGCCGCGGCCCAGTAGGTGGCGCCGAGCACCTCTTCTTGGTCTTGGAGCACTACGCCGCCCTTCTCCTCGAGCTCGTCAATGCTGATGCCGCGGCCCAGCGACGGTGCGTACATGGACATCGCCGCGGCCACCTTGTCCGTGCTGCACGCGAGGTGCTCATGCGGGAACACCACAGCTTCGAGCGCCATAGGATCGAGCTTCGGCTTAGCCACCAGCCAGAGACCCAGCCTCAAACCATGCTACTACTCACCGAAGGCAAGAACAAGAAGAGACCAGCCTATGGACACGAGATTGGGAGAAGCTAGGTCGCCCTCAGCGCCGTGGGCAGCTGGGCATGCATGCCATGGAACTATGGAAGAGGGGGAGGAAGGAAGGACGGGTGCAAATGAGACGCGTGGTCGCTTTAAGAGCGTTGCGGCGCGGAACGAATAATACGGAGGGCCTGATCGCGACAAAGACCCGATCTGCCACTGGCATGTGGGATGTGGCGGTGAGCCGATGGAGCAGACGATATTCTTTAGTTAATTGCACTCAGGCATTCACAAATTTGTCATATGGGTCCACTCTAGTCCATAAAATCGTAAAAAAAAATGCAATTCATTTTGATCCAAATGAGGCTATCTCAGGCTTACATGGCGTGCCAAGTTTTTTTTTTTAAAAGGGTTCGCCCCGGCCTCTGCATCACAGCGATGCATACGACCATCTTATTAAACCAAACAAAAAGGTTCCAACAATGTCTCAAAGTCTCGAACTGAAAATAAAGAGATAAAAGCTCGCACAGAGCCAAACTGGGCTAGAAACACAAACTAGCCAACAGAAGAACGCCACAACTGGCTGGCTAAAGAGAGATAGGTAAACTAATTTCCTATCCTATTACATGGCCGCCATCCAAACCGGTTGAAGATATCCCGAGCTACCATTTTCCAGCGGATAGATCAAGTAACCAAATGCTCCCTGGCCTCCATCTGAGTGAGTAGCGACCACGAACGGATCAATGCCGTGGCATGAAAGATAACCTGCAAAAAATGAATACGTGATGTTCTGTTAAAAAACAAATCATTTCTGCAAGTCCAGATAGTCCACAGCAAAGCGCATACTCCTACACAAATATGTCTTGCTAAGTCGGGCTCAATCCCATTAAGCCACGTCCCAAATAACGTGTTGACAGAATTCGGTGGAGTAATATTAAAAGCAATGTGGACCGTCCGTCAAAGAACTTTGGCTAGCGGACAATCAAGAAATAGGTGCTTGATCGTCTCATCCTGATCACAGAAACTACACCTAGTAGGTCCTGTCTAATTACACTTCGTCAGGTTGTCCTTGGTTAAAATAACTTGTTTATGGACAAACCACATAAACACTTTTATTTTTAAAGGAACTTTGACAGCCCAAACATGCTTGGAGGTAGGAATGAAGCTCGAATTGATAACATCAATATACATTGATTTAACTGTGAATACTCCAGACCTAGTAAGCTTCCAGCGTAATTCATCTGGTTGTTGAGAAAGATGAACCTCCATTAGTCTCCTAACTAGATGGAGCCATTCTTCCCAACGATTGCCCGCTAGCGACCGTCTGAACTAAATATTAAGGGGGGTCGATTGAAAAACCGTTGCAACGAACACCTCTCGTCGTTGAACAATGCGATATAAAGACGGGTATTGAATGGCCAAGGGTTCCTCTCCGAGCCAAGTATCCTCCCAGAACCGTGTACTAGCCCCGTTGCCAATACTAAACTTTGTCCTATTAAATAAGGATTGTTTGACTTTCATCAGTCCTTTTCAGAAAGGCGAGTCGGTCGGCCTGATTGTCACCTGGGACAAAGTTTTAGGCTGAAGGTACTTGCTATGAAGGATTTGCGCCCACGTGGCATCTGTCTCACTGGACAGCTTCCACTTGCGTGCCATGTTGTTAAACCGTGGAACTTTGCAGATAACATAGCTCCTTTCGGTCGAACCCTAGGAAAGACGACTTTACCTTTTTCGTAGATAGTCTGAGTTTGAGCTACTGTAGTCTCCCCCGTTGACCTTCTTTTTTAGATAGAATCCCTCCCTGTCATTTTTTGAAATCACATAAAAATGAACAACACGTAGGTGGACATATCCCAGGTTGGCTCAACTTGGACTAAAATGAAAATGTGAGGCCAAGTTCGTTAACTCATTTGTTGCATTTTTTAAATTTATATTATAAAGTGGACGCACACGCCAAGTTTGTTTACCTCTCATGGAAGACGTAGAAGTAAAATGGAAAAGGTGCGAGATAGAGCCAAGGAAAACAGTCATGTGTCCACATGTTTTACTTGTCTTCTTGGAGGCACGTACATAAACATGTGTAATTTTTTTCGGCAAGGGGAAGACCTCGGCCTCAACATCGATTTGTAGGCATACGCTTAAGCGGGCAATTAATAACGTGCCTCATTTTACTCAACATCTCATTGCCTCATTCAAATAGTCTGTCTTCAATGATTTGTCTCACTTTTATTTATCACTTTAATCATGCATTTTGCTGAGTAGTGCACGTTTACCTTATTAAAAACTAGTAAGCGATGCAGTTGACAACGATATTTCTCAATCATACTCTCTTTTTTCAACTACGTGTTTCCTTCTCAATTGTTTTCTTCTTTTTTCCAAGAGCACCTCGAGAGGGGAAGGGGGTCTTGCATTTCATTAAGAAGAGAGTTGGTTCAGTTTACAAGGAAAACCGGACCCGAAAACCTAACATTCTCAGTTAATCAGGAAAAACCGAATGAAAACCTAAAAATAAAGAAAAAATAAAACAAGAAAAAAGAGGCACTAGAACTTAGGGACAAGGGCAAGACAAATGCAACATCAAAGGACATCGTCGGAGCCAGACACCAGAGGACCCAGGCCCAATTGTGTGTTCCTTCTTAATCGTGTTTTCTTAATTGCGTCCTTTCAACTATTGGTTTCCTTGTCGGTTGTGTTTCTCCTTCTCAAATGTGTCCTGGCAAGTGCGTCTTTGTTCTCAATTACATTTATCCTTCTCAACGGTGTCGTTGGTATTATATTTCTTCCTCCGAGACATGTAATTTTAGCTATGTTTCCCCATCTCAACTGTGTTTCTCCTTCTTGATGTTTTCCTTTCAGCTGTGTTTCTCCTTCTCAAATGTATCATATCAATAGTAATCCTTCTCAGTTGTGTTTTCACTTTCTGAATTGCGTCCTTTTCACCGTGTTTATCCTTCCCAAGTGCATACTCTCAATTGTATCCTCCTTCTCGAATATGTCCATCCAACTGCGCTCTTTCAAGTGTCTTTCTCCTTCTCAACTGGCTCATCTCTACTACGTCCTATCAACTGTATTTCTCCTTCTCTAATGTGTTCTTTCAGTTGTGTTTATCCTTCTTTATTATGTCCTATCAATTGGGGTTCCCCTTCTAAAAAGACTTTCCCTTGCTCGGTTGTGCTCGTCCAACTGTATGAACAAACTTTGAGTTTTTTTGCCTCTGAAAGATCATATTCTATAGTGATACGAATCTCCCCTAGTTGATGTGGGTCCAAGGAAAAGCAAAAGAAAATAAATATTGGTCTAGTCGATCGTAGTATTAGAAAGCCATAGCTAATGGATCGGGCAAATGAGCCATTTCACGTGCTAAATGTGGGTCGTATCATCAGTCATAAAGTATAAGAAAAATAGTAATGGGTAAAGGGTGTGCCTAGCTCTCATCTACTCCCTCCATTTCTAAATATAAGCCCTTTTAAAGATTTCAATATGATCTACGTACGTATTAATATACACGTATTTTAGAGTGTAGATTCACTAATTTCGCTTCATGTGTAGTTGTGTACTCTATATTGGAATCTCTAAATAGGCTTATATTTAGGAACAGAGGGAGTAGATGAGAGTTAAGTCTCATTATACTCCTATGTCATTTGATTTTACACAGGATTCATGTAGTTTTTTTTTCTTTGCTTGATTAAATAATGTACGTGTTAGAGGAGACTTTGTTAGTAACTCTCATCTAGATGAGAATTAGCAAATTCGATGGGAGCAAATCATCTATTTGTTTCTTAACTGTATAAACGCGTACCCATCCAAGAGCACTAAAATAACCTATACTCCTTGATTCTTTTCTCTGTGTTGCCTTGGTGGTATAGGTGACGTATAGATCAGTACAAAGACTCATTGGAGTGTTGCTGGGAAGTACTCCAGACAATGGTCACTGTGGTATCTAGATCTCTTTCTTCGTAACCAGTATCTTAACAGCTTCCTGGACAACGACTAGTCTCTAGCTAGTCGAAATTTTAAAAATGTCTGATTGCCGCAGAAGATGACAATTACGTGTCCACTATAACCCACACCTAAACAGGAGCGGCCCCGGCCAGCTAGCCTTCACGCCCCACCGTCGAAAGCTGCGTTTGCACGGCCCCGGCACCGGCGCTGCGGCTGGGAACCACGCGATGTTCAGCCGGAATTCACACGCCATGCGCCGCGCACGAAATGCCGGCGGTTTTGCCTGCTGACGCTAACGCAGGCGTGCTAGTGCACTGACTGGAGGAACCATCGCCTTCAGGCTTCAATGCTACTGCCTATTTCTGGAGTAGCACTAATCATGCTGACTAACTAACTGCCCATTGCCATCACTGTCCTAGCAGAACAGATGCAAACAGTCGCCGTTCCCTGCATGCGCTGATGGGTTCGTATCAAGGGCCTGATCTGCCACCAGCGCCATGTTCCGTGCTGGTAGCTCGCTGCAAAAGGCACAAACCACCCAGGCTGATAATAAGCCCGGCCGGTGCCTGATCAGCCGGGATCGCGGGGAAAAGCAGCGGCGACGTACGCCTACGCCGCGCGCGTGCCGACACCGGCAAAAATTCCTGATGCGATCGATGGATGCCCGTCGATCTGTCGAGATGGCCGCTGTTGGATGGCACTGTTCGCTGCTATGATGGTGCTATCTCCGCCCGGGGCGCTGTGGAAGGCGTTGGTGGCGGTGCCATTGGCCCGTCGCGGTGAAACCCTTTCACTGTGCGTCCCTGGGGGCGGTGATTCGGCAATCCGATTATCGCTCTGATAGTAGTTCTGAACTTCTGGTTTTGTGGACGGTAGCGGCAGGCAGATGGCGTTCGGTCATGTTCTGTTTGAAAGAATGCTCTGGAGCAATGAGATATTTATAATTCTGCTCCGACTGAACAGTAATACCTCAAAAAACAGTTTAATTTTCTTTTCTTCTTTTTTTCTTGTGCGTGGAGTTGAATTTTCATTTGAAGAATACTGAAGCTTATTGTAGTTTG
>NC_041391.1:612021065-612033086 GCF_002162155.2 Triticum dicoccoides | reverse complement strand
AATCAGAGAGAAAAAATGGTGCCTTTTTTTTGCAGGAAATTTACATGTATTACTCACGTAGCAATGCAACAATTGGCATTACAAAGTTTGATGGCCTCATCAGGGCCATCCTAGCCACACCGCGGTGCAACCTGTACTTGTACCCAAATTCATAAAATAACTTACACAGTTCTGACTAGACTAATCTGAGTAATACAAGAATTCCGTTGATCGATGAATGACTTGATCTCATGAACAATAAAGCAAAATCTCGATCTGGCCATGTCCCCTTTCTTTAGTAATTAAGTTAACAGCTTGCAAGCAATCTGATTCGACGACAACATGCAGTTGGCTCCCTTGAGTTGCAAGCAAAAAAAAGAAACGTCTTCAATCGCTAGCAGTTCAGCTTCGAGAGCGTCATGGCAATTAAGTAAATGATAACATGTTGAGAAAACAATTGTTCCTAATTGATCACACAATATCATCCCTCTGCCCGCAGTACCGTCCACGAAGGAACCATCAACATTGGCCTTCACCCATCCATCATCAGAAGCTAACCAGCGAGGTGGGGTAGCAGATTGTGTCACGGATGCATTCGAATTAGCTAGACGGGAAATTCAACGACGACGACGACATGTTTACTTTTAAGGTGATCTTTCTCAGGAGCTTGGTTCGACACCAAAATGGGTTGCACATAGCTAGACAAGAATATCCTTGAGACCTCAATAGGAGGCTCAAGATTATAGTGCACAATTTAATTCCTGATATATCAGATCCTCCATAACAGCATCAAGAAGTGAAGATGCAACCCTTCTGACGTATCCCATGCGGCATGCAATAACCATTCAGGGCCAGTGTTGATAATATCATTAACTTTCAGTAAAGGAACACCATAGTCAGACGACATCTTTGTTGATTGGAGGTGATCGATACTCCGTTGCATCCCTAGTTCCATTTGCAAGGGCACCTCGACGATCATATAATTGATGGCTTGGTTGCTCTCGAATAGAGGTGCAAATTAGTGACATACGGTTATGGGTCACTCTTCAATTTTCTTTGGTAAAAGAAATAACTAGTTTTCTAAAAGTATAGGTTTAAAATTTCATTTTACTTGATTGAACAACTGTAGCTCATTTGATTTAACTAATTAAAGAGAGTTAGAGGGTACCCTGAGGGATACCGATTTGCACCCCTACTATAGAAGCATTGTAATGCCATTGTCTATGATGGCGCTTGACAATTTGGGGCTCACGGGCTGGAGGGTAGTTCTGCCAAGTGTAATGATCCAAACTTACGCGTTTTTATTTGGGGGCTAGATCTGGACTCAGCTATACCATGAACTTTTGCATCGAGATGCGAAGCTTTTGTGTTTACTAAAAGAAGAAAAAGAACAAGGACAAAAGAAGTTCATCTTCATAATGCTTTCTCAGTGCTATATGGCTACTGCGATATACATAGATGTGCCTGCACATTCGCATAGGGAAGTAAGATCCCTTTTTTTCTCACGTCACGAGGCCATCAACTCAATGAATTATGACCCTCCCCACAAACGAGGCAACAGAGACGTATACCTAGGATGGTTCAACACCCATTTTGCCACAACTGAATTTAAGCATAGGGCGGTCAAGGATATTGGTGCCACCGTTTCGAGTTGCGACATACTTTGGCAAAGAGTTGAGTCAATGACATGTGAGGCACATGAAACTGAAGTGCAATTACAATCAACCATGTATATAAGAGTTTTTTTACAAAGAGATCTCCCTCTCTTTTTTAAGAGAAAAATTCCATGGTTTCATATTATTTGAAAATAGGCACGGGCCAAATTTGCAGTTTAGAAGTGGACTTTCCAGCCCGTCATCTAGCCCACCTAGCGGCCGTGAGGAAGCATGGGCTTTGCGGCTGCGCATACAGCCTAATCACGGCCTGGTGTGGTCAATAAAGATCACGGCCCAAATGGGAGGCAAAGAAACGGAAATACTCCGCCCGCCCGCCAACAACGACGGAAGCCTAACCGAGCGCGGCGGCCGTGACGTGACTGAAGTTGGTACGATTAGAGTCAAGACGAACAAGTTCCAGCGAGAAACAGCTCCCTTCTCCGGTGATCTTGGCGTCCATATTCCTTCGCTGCACTGGCGTCTCGAGAACAGAAACAAACTGTCATGCCGAACGATTGCAGACTTCCATGTTTTGGCGGATCATCCCCCAATCTTAGCATAGCATCCTCAATCGCCTCTGTGACTCTGTCGGCGTGTGGTTCTTGTTGCTCTAAAGCTCCGTCTCATCATCGCAGAACCATTCTCTTTAACTAACCTAACAACGCCGCCGCACGTCTGTTCCAAGCTAGAATCTAGCTAAGGTTCATGTCGCCATCAATTTTAAACTAATGACTTCCTTATGGTGGAACCACCCACCAGGGTTCAAAGTCCTAAATTTGATTGGTGGTTTCATTCTTCTGAATTATTTCAGATTTTTCGATGACGTTCGTTCATCAGTGAAGACGTTCCTGTTGACTATAAGGTGTCAATGATAACTTCATCAATTTTTATAATGACCGAGTCTCTTGAAAATGTTCATAAAGATAGAATATGCGTGTGTGCATTCATAGACGTGAGTGTATATACATGTATACGAGTGTTTTTTTTATTGTAGTGTGTTAGAAAAAGCCAACCGAAGCAACAAAGAACTTACTTCCTCGTCGCGATTTAACTAATTGAACTTCGGGAAAAGATTCTGCCATGCACGTAGGTACGGCCAGACAGTCAAGACCCCAACGGGATTCACCAACCGCTGGATCTAGGAGGCTTCTAAGAAACCTCCCGATCGAGACATGGCATGCATACGCGTCAACCAGGCTCTGCCCCTCGGGTCCTCGTCGGTGCCCTTAGCCGCGGACTGTTTGCCGGTTTGGCGCTTACGCTTGCGCCGGCGCGGTGGCGCTGCCTTGCACCCTTCAAACACCGCACCTGGCGCGGTGATCGCGAGGCCGGGTACGCCGTCGGGGCGACACGGCGGAGCCAAACGGATGGCCGTGGCTGCTCGCGCGCACCGGCGGGACCCCACCAGGAATGGACCGGCCGGTGTATTGCCGTGGCATACGGTGGCAGAGGACTGAGAGGAGTCCTTGTCTTCCCGTGGCCCGGACGGCTACGTACAGGGGGGCCATGGAAACTGTGGCTGCCGTTTCGACGGTTTCGTGCGGTCTCGGTTCGGCTGGCCACGCGGCCGCGGCCGTTGCCACTAGCACGCGTGCGCGTAGACCGGAGCCGGACACAGCCAAGCCGACCTCACCGCGGTACGTGCGTACGCATGGGCATGGCATGGCAGGGTCACCTCGCTCCCCGTCTGAACTGAACCCCGCGTCAAAGTGGTGTTGAGAGAAACGTCTTTGTTCTTGAGTAACAAACAGGTTGACACCCTTGAACTTCATACCACATGTTCAACCGCTACTGGGTTGGGTTGTACTCCACTTGTAGTGGTGTTTTTTACGCGGGAATGTTGACCTTTCGGCTTGCTTCTAGTTATATCGATCATGGGTACTCCGCGTAGGCAGCTAGTACTAGATGTTAGGAATAGTTAGCGTCATTCTTAGGCTAAGTAGGCAGTTAGTATTGTCATAACATAATTGCCAGGAGTTGCTTTGTGAAACGTTGTCCAAACACTATATACGTCTGTTAGAACTGACGCCTCCCTGTAAACCGACTTTGTAAGCGACTGTTCAGGCAATATAAAAGCCTGAACGAATCCATCAATACAATACTTGATTCGTCTCATTCTTTTTGTTTCTCTTCATGTTATCAGCACTGCTCGAACCAAAACTTCTAGTCTACGAGAAGAAGGAAAGAACGATAGGAACAAGCACCCGCAGTAATAGCACTCGCTCTACAAAAGAGAGGTATTTACCATACTAATACATTCTCCTCATAAGTATCTTCCCTTTTGGAAGATAAATGAATTCTCGTTCATAACGAAAACAATGAGGTGGTGAAAAAGCGAGGCTTGTAGCACAAGAGTTCACGCAGAGACCTAACAATTATGATGTTACGTACCCTCTTAGTATAAGTGGAATTACGTTTCGATACTAATATTATTGGCAGTTACAAATAAACTATCCATGCATTTGACAGACACTGTGATTACATACTCATATGGATCACCCTATTCGGATATCTATATAAAAGTCCATGAAAATCTTTAAAATCCGAATCTACGGACAAATTGCAACATATATTGTGTAACACATCAAAAGTCACTCCATGACTTAAATATAGTCGAAAAATTGTGTTGTACAATCGACTATGAGAGTTCCTTCTTCAAAAGAATTACTCTGGTAACGATTGCTTACATGTAGTCATTAACGAAATCCCTCATGGGATTCTACATGACCTATGTATATGTTGATTATTTTATTATCGAAGTCTATACAATACATGAAAGGTATTCGCAATCATATCAAGACGGAGATTTGGATAAAACCAAATATTATTCAAGTTCATAACTTGAGCATGTTCCCTTAGGAATACATATCTATCAGTCTTTACATATCGAAAATATATTGCAAATTTAAATATAGATGGATCATATCAAATACACATATGGTTATACTATCCCTAACAGGGATGTAAATTCAATCATACACAGTATCAATGATGAAGTGGTATTAGGACTTCTAGTTCCATATATCAATACCATCATTGCAAACTGCATCACGTGTGACAATATGTTTATTGTCAATTTATTTAAAGTGCAAACCTAACAAAAATGGTTGGTGTAAGTAATATCCTTTGATATCTCAAAGACACAAAATATCTTGATTAATTCCATCAGAAACATCAAGACCTTACTATTGTGTGATTTACATATACTAACTATAATTATTTGATCCATAAAATGACATATCATGGACTGATTTCACTAGAAGATCCTTTTTAAGGAAAGTCTTCAAAATAGACTCTAATGTCTATTATTACTAATCATTCTGGAATAATTACTTTATACAAAGCATCATAAAATGAACATGGCTTCCTAGAATGATTGACCACATTCAACCTTATGTGGTTAAGATTCAACCGAACCACCTACCATTATCTATCTGGATAATACGACTTCTATTTCCAAATTCATGCAGGTTATATAGAGAACAATATTGCAAAGAAAAATGTTGAGATTTGCATGGCTCAGGGGGAGTAAACTCCCATAGCATAACCTGTAAATGATCAATAGATCATATATGTCGTACTCTTTTTCCTAGATGAGTTTTCTCTAATGGTTTCTCATAAAAGGTTTTTAATGAGACAATACAAGTACAAGTGTTCAGATATGCCATTTTGCTTTTCTCCTTATTTTTCTCCACAGGGTTTTTGTTGGAGAGATTCCCAATATATCAAGATCAAAGAATATCAAGATCAGACAAGGACGTTCCAGCACTCAAGACTATATGAAGAATTTCAAGACGATGAATTTTGCGAAGAATAGCGTTTCCAAGGGGGAGTGTTAGGAATAGTTAGTGTCATTCTTAGGCTAAGTAGGCAGTTAGTATTGTCGTAACATAACTGCCAGGAGTTGCTTTGTGAAGCGTTGTCCAAACGCTATATACGTCTGTTAGAACAGACGCCTCCCTGTAAACCGACTTTGTAAGCGACTGTTCAGGCAATATAAAAGCCTGAACGAATCCATCAATACAATACTTGATTCCTCTCATTTTTTCTGTTTCTCTTCACTAGAAACTGTCCTTGGCGCACACGATCTGGCCGTCCAGCTTTGCACAACAGTCTGCCCTTCTTCCCCACCGGGTGATGGATCCGTCACATGTGGCATCCGTCATGTTCTGGTGATGGCTGGGTTGTGCTCCACATCGGCGCATGTGTTGGCGTGCTCAACACAATGGTGTCTGTGGTGGTAGATCTGGCGTCTTGGCAAATGCGCAATGTGTGGATTTCATCCCGTTCCGAGGTTTTGGTGTCAGGTGGTGGTCGTCGGGTGCCTTCATCGTCGTTGAAGGCAGGAGAATTTCTAGATTAGTAGATCTGTGCATGTCCCTTCTAGCAATCGGGGAATTGCAGCAACATCTCTTCAGGGCAAGTTAGTGGCAGCAACACAACGGACTTTGTTTTCTCAGCTGCTTTTCTAATACGAAGTATTGACTTTTGAGGTGAAAAGCTAGATGAAACTCTGACATTCATTGGTTGTACCTATTGTAGTGGTCTATGCTCCCTTGCTACATTGTTTGGAGATTGCTCGAACTTTCTCTTCTGGGTGTAGACCTTTGTATGGATATGTGGCCGGAGCCGGTGATGAGGGGCGCTTGTGCGTCGATCACTTGCCAAATGCATGGTTGTTGGGGAAACCTTACTCTAGTCCAGGTGTTGCCAACGTCATTGTAGTTATAGACATTTTTCCGCAGTCAGTCATTCGTCCCATCTTGGCCTCCGCGGGTTTTCTTCTTCTTCTTTTATATAGTAATTTGGTTGTGTGCATCCTTGATGTCTCGAGTAGCTTTTAATATTGTGTAGTTGTAGAAGTTGGGTGTACTTGATATCAGTTTGATACTAAAATATTATTATTTTGTTGAAAAAACTTCTTTCGAGGCAATCATCATCTCCAAACCCCAATGTTGATATAGGTAGTTAGTTATCAAGTAAGTATATCACATCGGCCCTTGCAAAGAAGATGCTACCTTTTTAAGAGAGGGATTTTTCGCCGATTTCAACAAGGGAAACCATAGCAAAGTTCTTACAAGCATCAATAAAAATATGTACTATCACGCCGTCCGGAATTACTTGACGCTAAAATGAATGTATCTAGTCTATGGAAGTATATTTTTTCACACACAGGAAGAGTTAAAGAGACTTTGAGACTCGTCTCATACCCATGATAAAACCCTGCCCACACAGATAGAGGAACATACATACATCAAGCCTCCGATGAGTAATGTAGCCTTGTTATATCAGCATCTCCAAGATCTCCAGCGAGTATGTAGCCCTCTTGAAAGCAAGCCAAAACACATATGGCAGAAAGCAAACTCCCATCTTTGAGCATACACAGAAGGACACACATGACGAAGCCACAGTGAGCTCAAAAACACCTCGATAACTTTAGAGAAGCCTTGTGATCGTTGATGCCCACCCTCTAGAGAACAAAAATCTTCCCGTCCCATGTGAAGTAAACATCTCGATTTAAATACTTCTATTTTTTTGAGAATACGCCAAGGAATAGTGTATCAATTTCATGGAAGAAAGACAAAGAAGCCGGTTACAACTCCACATTGTTCGGCATACAACGTTAGATCGGCTCTAGCCAGCTATACACCTAGCGACTACTCATCATTATCACCTACAACCAACAGTGGGCGGTGGCAACACGCCCATGACCGAGAAACGGCTAGCATGAATGAGGCCGGCTCCCAACCACTGCTCATCTTCTTGACGAACAACGTCGATGATGGCATCGGTGGTGGAGGTACAGTAAAGAATCTAGGCGGACCAACACAAATGAAAGCCATTTATTTTTCATGGCCCGGCCTGGTCTTAAACCCCCACTATTTTCCCTATATGCTGAACGGGCCATGGCCCATTTGGCCTGGCTGAAGCTCCGCCAGTGGATGGCATGCGGGGAAGGCCGGGCTCCAATTTAGGATGACGTTGTTGCGATGAGTCCACGTGCACCAGAACATAACAATCACCCATGTCCAGAGATCCCTATTTTCATGTTATACCGTAGCAAGGTTGGTCCACCAGTTTATGATCGCCGACGTCGCATCCGGAACACATGGAGCGAGGCGCCACCATCCAAGTATCTCGAACCAAGCCGATCGAGTCACCGCACAGTTTAGGAGCATTCTCGGGCTCTTGATTGCAAAGCGGACAACGAGGAGAGTGTTGCAGGCCCCTGCTTTGCTAACTATCAGCGGTCCGGTACTGGCTATTAGCAACCAACCACTTGAAGAATTTGGCATATATGGAGGAGCCCACGATGGCCAGATACTTCCATGGCAACTTTTTTTTTAATTATAGATGGCAGTTTTTTTATGGGTATTATAGATGGCAACTTAATTGGTAATGATAGCCTCATGGAGGGAAAGAAAGAAGAGGAGAACTCTCAGCATGTATTTTTAAAAACGGGATCGCTAAATCTCGGTCTGACTCAGACTTAACGGAGTCTTAGTTGATGATATATCCGTTAGATGTTTTGCTTGATGCTTTGTAGTCCTCCTTTGTTTCTAATGTGTCTAGGGCCTCTGTTTAGTTCGGCATTACCTTTCTTCAGGGTCCGTAGTTTGCTTTGGTCAGTTGGTTCTGAGTCTATATGCTGTTCCACCAAGTTATCATTCCTAGCTGTATGCTCTGTTTTTCTCTTCATGATCATAATGCATATGCTCTTGGTTTTCCTCTCGTTGGGTTGTGTGTTCCTTACTGCACTATGAAGTTTCTGAACTGGAATGTCCGTGGACTCGGCGAGGACGATAAGTGCTCGTTGGTTCGTGATACAATAACCTCCTGCTGCCCTAGTGTTGTGTGTTTGCAGGAAACAAAGCTGCAATCCATCTCCGCCTTCAAGTTGCGAGCCTTCTTGCCCACAAATCTCAAGGAGCATGCTGTTACTCCGTCTGACGGCGCGGCCGGAGGTATCTTGGTTGCTTGGGACCCTGCAGTGTTTCTCGGTCAGGTGGTTGCGCTGCACAGGTTTCATATAACCCTGAAGTTGGTTTCTACATCAACAAACAACACGATCTGCCTCACTGCTGTTTATGCAACTTATCTGCAAAATGAGAGATCAAGTTTCTTTGAGGCGGTTAGCAGTGTTGCCAGTTCACCTGACATGCCCTGGGTGGTGTTGGGTGATTTCAACATGTACAGATTTGCACATGAGAAATCTCGAGGCCAAATCAACTGGAGTTTGATGGAAGCTTTTAATTCTTGGATCAGGGACCATGCTTTGGACGATGTTCAGATTGATAATAGACTCTTTACTTGGTCTAACAAGAGAGAGCAACCTACTCTTGTCCGTTTGGATCGGGTGCTTGTAAATGCAGCTTGGAATCTAAGCTTTCTGCAGTCAACTGTATCATGCATTCCAACAACGACATCTGATCACACGCCCTTGCTCCTTTCTTTCTCCACAAACATGCCAAGGAGTAAGTTGTTTCGTATGGAAAATCACTGGCTGGAGTTAGAGGAGCCCCGCAACATCATCTCCCAGGCTTGGTCCCGTGGCACTAGAGAGATCAGTTCTGCTGCTTCCTTGATCACCTTCAAAATGAGACGCGTACGTGCTGCTCTGCGGCAGTGGTGCCATTCTAAGCCCAGTTTACGGATCCTTGTGGATAATAATAAGCATGTGGTGGCTTATCTGAATGCTGTTGAAGAGCTGAGGCCGCTCTCTTCTATTGAAGCTGTGCTCAGGGTCTCTGTGGCTGCCAAGGCCGAGCACCTGATCCTTTGGCAAACTGCCGCTTGGCGTCGTAGGGCCAAGTTACGCTGGTGTGTGTCCGGGGACGAAAACAACCAGTTCTTTCACGCGGCGGCCAATCACCAAGCTCGACGCAACAAGATCAGAGTGCTGGTTCATGAAGGAGTGGAATTTTTTTGATACTTCGCAGAAGCTGCGTTTGGCTACAGATTATTTCAGGGAGATCTTGGGACAACCTGCAGTCTCGACGGATGCCGTTGATGTTGCCTCTTTATATACTCCGCTCGACCTATCAGAGCTCACAACGGATTTCTCATGGGCTGAGATCGTGCAAGCTATCAACTGCTCGCCCAATAATCAGAGTCCGGGTCCTGATGGCTTTACTAACGAGTTCTACAAGACCTTCAAGCTGCTGATCAAGGATGACCTGTTAAGGTTCTTTACTGCTTTCCATAAGAACGAAGTGAACCTCTCGGGCGTCAACTCTGCTTTCATCACACTGCTGCCAAAGAAAGATACACCTCTGGAGATACGTGATTTCAGGCCGATCTCTCTCGTGCATAGCTTACCTAAGTTGGCATCGAAGGTTCTGGCTAGCCGGCTCAAAGTAAGGATCCCTCACTTGATCCACACGCTTCAGTCCGGTTTCCTGAGGGGCATATCGATCGTTGAGAATTTTGCCTTAGCTGCAGAAATGATCCAGTATGCTCATAAAAGAAAAATGCCAGTCATTGCTTTGAAGCTAGATTTTCATAAGGCCTTTGACAGTGTGAGTTGGTGCTGCCTTCACAAGATA
Source organism: Triticum dicoccoides (assembly GCF_002162155.2). Lineage (NCBI taxonomy): Eukaryota > Viridiplantae > Streptophyta > Magnoliopsida > Poales > Poaceae > Triticum > Triticum dicoccoides. The sequence goes on along the minus strand of NC_041391.1, from coordinate 612,022,906 downwards.
CTTGATGCCAGGGGCTTCCCACATGTGTGGCAAAACTGGATACATGACCTCTTGTCCACTGGCAGCTCTAGAGTTCTGCTAAATGGGGAGCTGGGCCCTTCCATCACGGCAAAGAAAGGTTTTCGACAAGGGGATTCTCTATCTCCCTACCTTTTCATCCTTGTCGCTGATGTGCTGCAGAGGATGTGCTGCCAGAGGTTTCAGAATGGCTGCTTAATACACCTGCTTGGCTCAGACAGCTTCTTCCCTGTTCTACAGTACGCAGATGACACACTCATCCTTTTTCATGGCAGCACGCAGCAAGCTGAAGTCGTTAAGTCAGTCCTCACAGCTTTCTCTGGTTTTTCTGGGCTCAGTATAAACTTTCACAAAAGCACTCTAGTGCCCGTTGTTGTGGACACAAACACTACCTCTGCTATTGCACAGATTCTTGGCTGCCCGGTCTCCGCCTTTCCTTGCACGTACTTGGGTCTGCCTCTATCCTTGCACAAAATTACTCATGGTATGTTGTTGCATGTCATTCACAAGGTTGATCGTCGGCTCTCTGGATGGCTGGCCACTTACCTATCTCTAGGTGGGCGGCTAACCCTAATTAACTCAGTGCTGGCGGGCATTCCAAGTTATTTCATGGCTTGCTTTTCCTGGCCCATGGAATCCATTGGAAAGTTGGAGGGGCTGATGCGTGCTTTCTTCTGGCAAGGAAAAAACAAAGTCAAGGGTGGCCACTGCCTGGTAGCTTGGGACACTGTCTCTCTACCTCGTATCAATGGAGGCTTAGGTGTTCGGCAGCTGCAAGCTCATAATCAAGCTTTGATGTGCAAATTCGTTTCTAAGATCATACAGAGTTCTGACATACCCTGCTAGAGATGGTTCGCCACACACTACTGTCAGCCTGTTATACCCCATGGTGCCCGAAGCAGAGATACATCTATCTGGAAAGGTTTCAAGGATCTCATCCCTTTGGTTGTTAACTCCTCAAGATGTGTCGTGGGACCTGGTACTTTGGTCTCCTTCTGGACGGATCAATGGCTGGACGCCGGTCGTCTCTGTCTGCTGTACCCCACCTTGTTTTCCTTCGCACCACAACCAGCGTGCTCAGTGCTTTCACAGTATGTCAATGGATCATGGACTATACAACTACATCCTAATCTCTCCCAAACGGCAACGATTGAGCTTGCAGACTTGCATGACCTGCTGTCTGATATTGCCCCTAATCCAGGTAATGAAGACAAACGCATCCTTGTCTCTGGCACTGGGCAGCTCAGCACGAGACATTACTACAGTCTGCTCACCTTCAAGGGAGTTTCCGCGACTTTCAGCCCATGGGTCTGGGATTCGTTGGTTCCCCTTAAGCATAGAATTTTCCTCTGGCTTGCTTTTAAAGGACGTCTCAACACCAAGGACAACATGGTTAAGAAGGGATGGTCAGCCGTTGCACCTTTTGCACACTGTGATACTTGTCCTGCGGTGGAATCCGTTGATCATCTGCTGCTGCGTTGTGTCCAGGCTTCTGTTCTTTGGTGTAAACTGGCACTGGGCTCCTTGGCTTGCTCAGCGCCTAACATATTAGCCTTCGTCCAACAGGCACAACACCAGCTAAGTTTCAAACGACAATGAAACGTGGCCTTTGCAGCATGTGCACTCACTCTATGGCATGCTAGAAATGATCGGGTTTTCAACAACAAGGTTTGGACTCAGGCTTACCTTCAATTCTACGCGGCAAACATGCTAAATCTGTGGAGCAACAGAGCCCGTACCCAAGCTGTCAAGGAGGATATACAAATCTGGTGCCAGAAAATTACCATCTAAGTACACATTAGACGGGATGTAATATAACCCCC